>NC_092017.1:8906931-9171931 GCF_042242105.1 Pempheris klunzingeri
AATTTAGCACAGAGCTGATGTAAATGTAGAAGCACTGTGATTCAGAGCTCACAGATCGTTGCTCACAAATGGCCACGTATTTACTTTATTTGGAAGGATTTTTTTAATTTTCCAAAATGAAACACATTTTGATAGTTATAAAATTCATGGCCTGTAGTGTCAACAGACATTATAATAATAAACATGGGAGGGGGGGTGGACTCACAGAGGTACCTCATGCCCCATGTACTTACATCTATAGGGGGACAGCGATTTAGTTTAAAAAAAAAAAAGGCATAAGGTTGGATGGAAAGAGTCAGGGAAGGAAAGAAGGAGACTGTATGCGGGAAAGAACCTAGAGAACCATTGGAGAGCACAGAGGAAATGAGGCAGAGAGAAAAAGGAGAGACAGGCCAAAAGCAGGGGAGGAACCAGTGAAAGAAAAGTGAAGAAATGTACAAGAAAAAGAAGTGGGGGGAAGGAAAAATAACGGTTATTGCATGAGGGAAACTGGGGAAGGCAATAAAACAAATGCATGCTAGGAGAAAGAGGGAGAAGGGGGGGATGAAGGACAGACAGAAAGATGAAAACTTGACAGAGCGCTCAGCCTGTTGTCTCTGGCTCCAGTAGAAAGCTGCACAGAGAGAAGTCCTGTCTACTGAGGCTGATGGGAAAGAGAATATGAGAAACACATTTTCCAGCAGACCCCCACCCAGCTCAAATAACAACTCCCTCTGCCCCTGTGCCTCTGTAGCGCAAGGTTTGATTGTGTGTTTGTGTGTGTATGCATATATGCCAGCGCATGTTTGAGTGACAGACGGGAGGTCATCATAATATAACAGGTCAGTTTTCAGCCTGTAATTGTGCGGTTTCAGAATCACCTTGGCACACTAGGTGGAGCACGGTTGGGTTGGCCAGCGAGCTGCTGTAGGCCATCAGTGCTCGAGGCAGCAGTGGGTCCACTGTGAGCGGGCACCCGAGGAACAGATGGGGCATGGCCACGAACCACTGGCCTGCCACTGGTCTCTGACTTTTTAAGGAGTGTCGGGCTAGGTGGAGAAGAGAACCTCAAGTCGAGTGACAGGCGTAGGTAGCACAGTTTACACTTACTTACTTTACTTAGTGTTTGTCTGTACCTGGAGGGCTGTATCCAGGAGGAGTCAACAGGTGGAGGCAGAGGGGTGGTGCAGGTGGAGGTGGAGATCTTCCCGATGACAGCGAGAGCCTCCTTCAGGGCAGCGTGTTTGCGGAGCACTTCCTCCCGGTGCTGCCGCTGCTCGGGTGACTCATCCATCAGCGCGGAGCATTCTCCCAGAGCGTAGAGCTGGGCCAGGAGCTCCGAGCTAATGAACTCCTTCACCTACGGAGAGGGATTATAAACAGCTGTGACAAGGCAAAATGTTAGACTCTGTAAAGTGATATTTTACTTTGATTTGAGATCATGATTCTAGATTCTTAAAGGGGTGGTGAAAATTTATCTTCTGGGCTCTCCCATTTTTACTCAAGTCCTTGCTCAAGTAGTGTTTCAAATGGTGAATACAGGTTTTTCTGGGCTGTCAGTGAGTGAGGAAAGGGAAAATTACTCAAAAGTTAAGAGTCTGGTCTGGTTGTCTTACGCTGTTGATCATGAGGTGCATAATGGTCTTTGGCATTAGGTCCTTGATGGTCTTATAGATGATGCTCATGTAGGAGTCAACCAGGTTACGAATGGTTTCCACCTGACGCTCCAGCTGGGGGTCTGTGAAGTTTCCAGGGGCTCCATTTCCCTGCCCATCCACCTGGGTGGAGATGAAGTTGGGAGTAATTTCCACATTAACTGTTCAGATTGTCCCTAACACAGCTGGTAATGTCATGGTAACACAGATGTGTGGTCTTATGTGTATTGCCATATCTTGTTCATCTAGTGTATGGGGTTATGGTGATGAGCGCAAGTATACGGCCACTGTGATAGAGCAGGGAAAGCAGAATAGAGGGAACACTAAAGAGGGCGGTAAGGAGGAGTGGGCAGAGAGAAGAAAAGGGGGAGTGGGTGAGGGACGAAGAACTGCTGATTAGAAACAGACGAGAACACACACACATATTGTAGTGACATCATGGGCCAAGAATGCTGCGCTGAGGAGCCAACGACAGAGCGAGATGGAAGGGGTGGGGGACTTGCTTTTTCATTTTGGCAGGGGAAGAGAAGGGGGAACATGGAGAGAGGGGTAGCGGGTTATGACCAGGGTTTAAGGTTAGCAAATGCAATGGGTGCATACAACAAAAAAGGCGAGGTGCAGACAGGAGAGGCTCCCTGCAGCTAAGGTCAGGGTTGGGTTTAATTAGGTTGAATTAGGGGTCAGAGTACTAACGGGGATTTTCTCGGGGTAGACTCCGGCCTGGAGCAGAGAGGCCTTCCAGCTGTCCAACTCCTCCTGAGAAGTACAGGCCAACTCCAGGCATCTGTAGTCCTTATACACGTTCCTGCAAATTCAGTGCAATATTGTCAGACGTCTCCAAAAACTACACTTCCTAGCCAGTGATAACACTATTTCCATATTACGGAATAACAAACGCATGGACTTGCATACCTTAAATAAATACACTGAGTTATGTGGAGACTGACCCTTTGGTTACCTTACTTAAAAATGCAGTACATATCAAAATTCACAAGTCCACAGGTTGTAACACTAGCATACACAGTGCTGAATGATCAAATATGACAAGAATTCTGAATAACAAAATAGGAACCTTGGCCTTTTAGTAATGACACGTTATTACTGGTTTCTTACTGCATGTGATGGTGCCAGAGTTTCAGTCACAATGTGTGGTATAATTTCAGCTGAACAATGATGATTTCTCCTCTTTCTTACCAAGTATTGCTCCGTGTCTTGTGGCAGGAGAAGATAGTAGTCCCTACCGGTCCTAAAGAAAGCGTACCCTGCTAACTATTATCAGATCCAGGTTGCTGTATCACTCACTATAATTATCACTTATCTTGAGAGCTGTAGTAGCTGTTGTAGCTTGTTGTAACTGTAGTGTAATTAAATAAAGACATGTACCAAAACCACATGTATGATTGCGGCGTTTGCGTTCTAATTTCTTAGTTTCCCTTCTTCACGCAGCTTTTAACCCACTTTGTACACGTGCCAAGTGCAATTGGAACAAGGTTGCCTGTAACATGTGAACTCATTATAAGCATTCCTTATCATTAGATTAACAACACAATAAGCGGTAGTCTCAGGTTCAGTATTATTCAATATGCTCTAGACAGACAAAACTCATCTGAGCTTCTCCACACAACTACTGATGAGGAATAATGTCGTCCTTAAAAAACTGTTGTCTCGTTGCTTAAGTTTTAACTCATCACTTCCTGCGTTTGCATAAAAACAATAATTACGCGTGAACCTTGTTACTTTCATACAATACTATAAATGAAATGTGAAATAAAATCTAATTGTATGAATTATTTGCCAGGGCTTCCATGCTCCATTATTTGGTTTGCACTATGGAGGAATTTACAAAAAAAATCGGGGGGGAGAAAAAGAAAATTCAAAGCATGTCTTAGACAAAATGATTAACAAAACAGTTGTCACAGCCAGGTTTAATGTGCACCTCTTGTGTAAATGACTTGATGCAGGGGTAATACATACAGGTCATTGGGTTCTGTGTGAGTCACCCCTGTGTTGGGAACCACAGACTGAACACAGGTGCCTGAAAAAGATCGGGGCACTCTTCCCAAAATTTGGTTCAGTCTTTAAATGCAATAACTTGCATACAATTTAAAAAAATGTAAAGATGAATGACTCACTGACAAATGTTAAGGACAAAGAAACACACAAGCACTTGCAACTAGGTAAACATAGACAAATACCAACAGACAGACAAATTAAAACAGTTCCATTTATTTCTCCTCAAGCTGTGCTTGGCATGACCTCCCTAATTGCAACCTATCCCCTCAATCATCTCCATCATCTATTTTCTCCACACCATTCATTCCCTGGCTCCTCTTCCCTCACTATCGTTCATCTCACTCCCTTCTTCACACCATCAAACCATCTCTGTGCTTTGGCTGTGGAGGCAGCCCAGTAAAGTGAGAAACAAGCAACGGATCTGGAGCGGGCTGTGGCCCATCTGTTAAACATTTTTCTTTAATCACTTGGTTGTTTCTTTTCTCCTTTTGTTGTTCCCTTCTCACATTCAGAACACACAGCAATTAACCTCAAATATGTGAAACCTTTGTCTGTGCGAATGAGAGAGAGAGAGAAAAGAAACGGAAAGACAAAAGGGGATAGATTGCAGCAACAGAGAGCTGTACAGAAAGATCAAAAAATAGGCTGTCAGTTTGTGAGCTTATGGCTGGGCAAAGACGGGTGAGGCTAATAAGTCAGGGCGGGGTGGTGGCTAACAGACAGGGAGCCAGGCCAACCATGACAATACTAGAGTGCTATTACACAAGGATCAGGACAGTAACATTTATATACACCAGCAAGCACACATTCAAATTGTTTTCTATGTTGATGTATCTCATTAACACTTTTTTTCCGGTCCCTCTTGTGACCAGCAGTGTGAGTTTTTTTTCACTCATATTGAGAACTTTCTGCACAGAGTTTTGACTGCTTTAGATTTGAGTTTCCTGAGGTTTTTGATTACTGTCAGACAGGGACAAAACCACTGCAATGTCTGCCACACACACACAAACACACACGCACACACACACACACATGCAAATTCAGAAAGAGAAACAGAGAGCGAGTTTGCAGGAAAAGGGGGGGCGCCATAGGACAGACTTTGACACATTCCTGGCCAATGGCTCTGATACTCTCTCTCCCGCTTTCTTTCTCCTCTCAACCCATCCAGTTCTCCTTTTTCCCTCCTTTTTGTGGTGAGTCGAGCAATTCTTTCCAAACAAGAGCAGCCTCATCTCTGATCCAAGCTCTCTGGCTTTGATTAGCTGCTTAATGAGCCTGCCGTCGGTATGCTGTGGTCTATACACACACACACTGGCAAAGGCACATGCACACATGCACACACACACACAACCCAGTTTGTGTATCTGAATGCAGCATAGCACTGAATTATAAACAAAGCCCACATGCTCTGGTAAAATCAGCCAGGCTTTGGGTCTGCTCCAGCTCCTAAACACTCTCTCTCTCTCTCTCTTTCTCTTATGCTCTGTCTTTGTCTCTCTGTCTTTCTCAATCTGTTTCACACACATAAACCCAGCAAACCCAAACCATACCCTTCCCTCAACAGCCTGGCAGATACTTGGAGACAAAAAAACTGCACCCGCTGCAGTACCCACTGTATATCCTTTCAGTTCCGGTGGTAAAGTTGAATGGAAGAGGTCAAAGGAAGGGCAAAAGACCACTCTGACATATCCTCCCTTTCCTTCTAGGACATGTCCACCCTTGTAAAATATCACTGAAACTTCAGCAAGCAGGTGACAAGAACAGAACTCCCTGTTCTGACTCACACACATGTAGTACAAAAAACACAGGCCTCCAGACACACACACAAACCTTAACTCTGTGTTGAAGATAGCAAAGACAAATTTGCTAGACATGAAGCCCTTCTCCACATCTCTGAGCTTTAGGTTGTCCAGAGGAAGCATGTACTTCTTCTCCTTCTCCTGGAAAAAAAACAGAATACAGAGAGATAAAGTTTGACAGAGGTATGCAGAGTAAATTATGACACCACAGAGGGGTAACACAGGTGTTGATAGCATAAAACAACTGAAACTGAGAAACAATAGGGACTGAAGACAGTTCACTTGGGGGCTTTAGCTAAAATAGTTACATGTCTGGTAGTAAATATTTCTCAGGCTTCCCCTAAAGAAGCAATAGCAGCCAAGAGACTTGAACTGTGGAAGGAAAAATGTCGGGGCAAGGTGAACAGAAGATGAGGAACACTGTGTTAGCAGAGCGACCGAGTTCATATCAGATGATGTGTCTGCCTGTCGAACTGACTCATGTTAACTACCCACTAACCAGCGAAAGAGAGACATTGGAAGAGGGAGAGAGAAGAGGAGAGAGAGACGCCATAAGTCTATAGTCTGTCATCACCACAGGGACTTATGAATGACAGAGAACAGTTGGAGGAGTGGAGTGGCCAGAGTGAGGAGAACCAGACAGTATGGAGGCAGGGTACAGAGAGCTGAAGCAGGGAGGGAGGGAATGAGAGAAGGAGTACAAAAAAAAATGAGGGAGAGAGGCCGGCCTCACATGTGAAAGTCATTACTCAGACTCAAGCTCTAACACAACATTTCTCCTAAAGTGAAGCCCTTCCCCCTCATCTCTCTTCCCTGGCCTGCTCCCTCTTTCTAACCCTTGAGAGGGGGCTTCCAGAAAGGCTGGTAATAGGAACCGCCATGGATGAGGTGGTGAAGAGATGGATAAATGTGAAAAAGGTGACTCTCAAGGGCTGACTGCCCAGAAAAGGGGGGCAAAAATCCTGGATGTAATTTGTGTGTGTGGATGCATATGTTCGCGCCCAGTTTCGAGCATGTGCATCCATGAGATGCGAGTGTGCTGGTAGTACGTTCTGGTCTTCCCTCTCTCAGTGCTCCCCTGAACCCTACGACTCTCTTCCTTCGTTCCTCTTTCCTTTTTTCCAAAGGGGCCCACTTCCTGTAACAGGCTGAAAAAAATGACAGAACGGGATTGGCGCTCATACGGCCACATCTGGGATCGCTTTAGACGGAGGGGGAGGAGACTGGAGAGAGGATAGGGTGCTCTGATGGGGTAGAAATAGAAAGTAGAGATGAGGAAGAGAGGAAGAGGAGGGATAGAGGTGGATAGAGGGATAGAGGGAGGTGAATTCAGCTTGAGTAGACGAGGACGGGCTGAGGAACATAGACAGCAGGAGAGAGTGTGTAGGAGAAGTGGGGAGAAACTGCAGACCACTCCAAAGTTGATTCCCCATGGGTCCCATCAACCCATATATGGCTGCTAAGTTCCTCCCTAAATCTCTCTCCTTCTCTCACTCCCCGAATTTCCTTATGCCTTCCCAGAGTGAACAGGCAGATCCCTAGCTGAATGAGTGAATGTGCCACGTCAAGACTGGATACTACACGGGGACACAGCCCTGCGGACGGCCGACTCAAGATTCACTAACATCTCCGGAGCAGGGACACCCATACAAGTGGAGATCCTCGCCTTGCGACCCAACACAGACGCAGGATAAGAAAGAAGAGAATAGCGGAGGAAACCCTTTGCCGATTCCTCTACACCGCGGGCATGACTGCTAGCAAACAACCAGAGTGGGAAAAGGCGAGGCCGTGGAGGAGACAAAATTAGAAAGGGTCCTGCTCCGTCATCCCAGTGTTCAGACTACCTGTTCAGGATCTTACTGGTGTACAGTAGTCTGCACATTGGTTAGACTGTGCAAGGAAGTGCTTCAGCAGCAAGACTCAGAACAAACCTGCATGTACTCTTCTCGAAGCCAATCTAGGTTGTAATACTCTCTGATGTTTCTTGCTTGAACGGGTGCAAATGCTTTTAATTGTGCATATACTATCACTGGCTTGCAGCTCTCAAAAATGCATTCATTAGCTTGAGCGTAATGACATCTGTTTTGTGGCACTTGTCACCTTGAATTAACTGTCTTTGTTAATGGCCAGTAATACAAATGTTCAAGACAGAAAAGTTTACATGCGGCACTTTCAAACAAGAGAAGTTATAACTTATGACTGGCTGCTGTTTTACCAATATTTAAGGCAGAAAAGCTATAAACTAGGTAATCAATTAAGCTTCTTTCAAACACATTCATTGTGGAGAAGCTTTGAACAAATTCAGGCTGCCTCTATTGGGTATTTTGAGTGTCTGCATGTGCATTTGTGTGGCAATATGATGACAGACATCATCATTGTGTAGTATTAACAGACATCACGGCACTGTTTTCTATATGCGTGTGTGTGTGTAATTCCAGTGGTGTCAGGGTGGTTGTGAAATATCATACATCAGAGCTGCTGTGTCTGAGGCTGTGTCTCCTCTTCCTATAGACTAATGGATGTGAGATATGGAACAGGCCTCACACACACACACCTACACACAGAGGGGAGCATGTAGATTAAGTGTATAGGCATGAGCCATCTGTTTTTCTTCAGACTGCCTGGTGGAGCCCTGGCAGCCGAGGGGTAAAGGAATGTATGTCTGTTCAGTGTGCTGTGGAGATTAAACTCTGAACTATTATGCTGCACTCTCAGTATGAGGTCAGTATGACAGTACATGTATTGCAGTGCACAGAAAGGACTTGTACTGTACGGCCTTAAAGACGTTACAAAATTTGAGTGTACAGACGCAATCAACACAGGGATGGAGAGGGTAGGAAGGGGTGGGGGGTATTTGTGAGAAAGACTGTGGAGGAGTTGAGAGGAGAGAGGGGGAGTCAAAAGGGGAGGTCTGCAGTGTAGAAACAGCCATGTGGGATTTCTCTGGGCAGATCTTGGAAGCTGGTGTTTGGACAAAGCTTCAGATTTTCCAGCCAGGAATGTGCACAGTCCCAGGGAGACTGCCAACCACAGAAAGGGGGAGAGAGAGAAACAGGGAGAGACAGAGAGAGAGACAGACAGACAGACAGAGAGAGGGAGAGAAAGGAGAAGGAAAAGGCAACAGAGGTAAAGTAAGAGAAAATAAAAAGGGGGGCAGTAGTAGAAAAAAGAGGTGTCTGTGGAGGTAGTGTGGGCGAGGAGAGTGTGAGTGGGAACTGCAAGAGAGAAGAAGCAGAAGCTTGGCTTGTGTGTGTGTGTGTGCACATAGAGATGCTCGTGGAGAGGCAGCAGATCTGATCTTCTGTGATAATACGGCTGACTGACATTGCACTCAAGCCTTCCAAACACAGCTGATAAACCTTACAATGTACAAGTCCAACTGAAACAAAATTAATCAAAAAGGTCTAAACTTTCATAACGGCTTCAAACCCTGTAGTGAGACATACATGTGTCATCGTAAAACAAAAAACAGCCAACGTTTGCTGCTCTGATGTGGTCAACAGATATTTGCTTGCCTGTCTTTGTATTATTTGCCACAGATGTGCTAACTCTGTGTGTATGTGTGTGTTGATTTGTAAGCCTATAACACTGTATGTGTATATTGTGCATGCCTGGAGCTGTGTCTGGGAACACTGTGTTCAAGTGATCCAGTGTTTATCAGAAAAGTGACCGTGTGTCTGTCTGAGTGAGTGTATATTTTTCTCCACTATTTGCATGCCAGTTTGTTTACATCTGACTCCACATGTGTACTGTATACTGTATATACTGGTCCGTGTGTGTTTGTGTGTGTGTGTGTGTGTTTGTGTGTGTGTGTGTGTCTTAGTTTGGCTTGGGGCAGCTCCAGCTGTGTCAGAGTGAGCCGCTCCAAATGCCTGAACTCCCAGAAGAGGAAGAAAAGGGGGAGTGAGGGGAAGAGTGAGCGGAGAGCGGGACGAATGGGAAGGGGGGGGGGTGTCAGAGGAATGAATGGGGGAAATGGAGGGGCTCAGTTGCGGGTCCAGGTGGCAGGAGAGGAAAGCGAAGAAAACTGCCTATTGGTTATACAGAGAAACTGGGTTAAAGATGCTCTTTTAGCTGTGTGTTTTATGGTGTCATATGTCACAAAGTGTCCATAAATGGTCCATCTGTTTAGTTTCAGCCACAACACTGCCTTCGAGACATTTTAGTGTGGTTACTAAGAACAATAACTCATTTGTAAAAGCAGTGTACATACTCTTCCTTCCGAACCACTCAATTATGTCTGCCAAACAACAACTCAATGTCATGCACAACAGAGTGTCTAGAGTGTTTTAACCCAGATGTAAATGTTTACAAGTGGCTGTTTATGTCCATTTACAAAAATGCTGCGATGTGTTGCGCTAATCTGATCTCACTTCCTGTAGTCTGCCCTTCCCTCTTCCCATGACATCAGCTGTGACAAGATGAGACTGTTGTGGTGTGTCTGCCTGTCTACACTTGCTGTGCAGACCTTCTGCTCCTGTACAGCAGGCACAGACAGGCAGACAGATGGCAGCCCCACTGACATCAGAACAGAGGGCCACTAACTCCTTACTTCGATAAAACTGCAACGTCTTTACTGGAACGGTGACAACAGTTTCAACAAATGAAAGATTTCCCTTCTACTTAATTATTTTTCACCTCTCGTTCCAATTAACAAGCTGTTTCAAGCTGCGCAATGTGTCAATAAACTTATGATGACTTAAGTGTACTGCTGTGTTTTGAGTTCACTACTTTCTTACAACATATCTTAATGTAATATGTTTCAAGCATGAGCGTGTGAATGTGAATGCCTCACCTCATCATCCTTGAACCAGGACAGACTCGCTGCAGTGAGGATAAACCAGTATTCCTTGGCTCCGCCCTTCATGATTCCAATGTTGCTGATGGTCAGCCAGCCCTTGCGTATGACCTGCACAACAGCAAGAGGTAAGGGGTTCAATGGCAGGACTAACAGGTCCATCACAATGGCATTCAGAGGACAGAAAGTTGGAACTCCTATGAGACCAGGTCACAGAATGGACAGAAGAGACAGGAAGCCAGTTATGTGATGAATAAGGGAACAGGAAGTATGAGATCATCTATAGATACCAAGAAACGGCATATGCATCCTGCAGACTAGGAAAATATGAACATCTGCACATGAAGAAGTGGAACTGCCAAAGGTAAAGATGACTGGGTTGAGACAGGGAGAAAAGTACTACAATCTGTAACTGAGAGGAAAAGAGTCTAAAATATTAGCAGTGTATTAGTTGCAGATGATGAAAAACATGATTAATAAAGCTACAATACGCCATTTTGGGAGTGTGCATGTTCGCTGCCATCGGTAGCATGCCAACCGTCAACCCTTAAGCTTGAATCCTGCACAGAAATATTTCCAGTAGAGGCAGCAGAGAGTGAATAGGCTTAAAGAATGGTCTCCTACTATTAGGCTTGAAAGAGGGACCACACCCTGGAGAAAAACAGGAGATAAAGGAGCAAAATTAAGTTGGGAGGGTTTTTTTCCATTATATTAGGGGTTTATATTGATCATTAGATAATCAATTAATAACAAAGCAACATGAGCGATTGTGTAAATATATTTTCTAATCTGTGGTTAAAATGTGCTGCTGTTCAACAAAATCATCATCCATGTTCCCGACTAAACACAATCATACTGGGACTGTGTTTTTAATTATTCTTGCTTTCAAATGTGTCACATAAATATTATGTTACACGTTAATCATAACAGAAAGAAAAGCCTCATTTCCTTGGTCGACTGCATTCCTATGCAAAGCCAAGATCAACTCTGGTTGGATGACTGGACCCTAAATCTCCCATTTATCTGCAGCTATGAATGCTGATTAATGCATAACACATGGGACGATGATATCACTGAAAATTAAAAAAAAAACAAATACAAAATGCAAGATGGATGGCAAAAAATGTTCATAACCATGCACACAAATTTTTTGCTGCTGGGAACAACTGGCAACAAAGGATCATTCTGGGGGTTCAGACTTATCATTAGACATGTCATCATTTAAGAGGGACACACTGTCATTAACAAATATGCTTGTTTTGCTCAAAGATAATTCTGAACAAGACCAAAGATGCATCACCAGCCTTATGCCGGCCTGAATACGATGGTACTAAAGCAAGAGCATTTAAGGTATGAGATTTTAGGATACCATCAGGTTATTTAGTTTTTCATTATACCTTTTGGTGACACTGCTGCAGATCAACAGCCTTTCTGGTGCAACCAGACTGTTCTTACTCAATTTAAGGGCAATTTGTTAAATATTTGTGGAGAGCTTTCACTCTGACCAAAGTGCTTTGGGGATGGATCAATGATCTAGCAAACTGATCAACTGGCAGACTGACCGTGAACCATCAACATCTCAAATTTCCCTTGGTTAGCGTGGTTATAAATACTGTGAAAAGGCATTTTCCTGATGCAGCCTTACACATGAAGTATATAATAAATTATTGAATGCCCTGCTATTTAAAGTCTTACCTGGTTTCCTGTCCTCCCTGCAACAATGTTCTTATTGCTTCGGTTATATGTCTGGGCGCTGAGAGAGAGGAAGAGCTCATGTTATCTACTTACTTTGAAATGTAAGATAGATCATTTTATATCATTTTTATAGTATAAAAGAGGTGATGCTACTCACTTAGTGAAGCCAATGAAATCCTCATGTTTGGTATTTATGTAGGCAAGTTGGATGTCAATGAGCAACGAGACCTAAACAGAGCAGGCGTACATTAACTAGCAAAACAGAACCACAGAAAACTCAACAATCCAGCAGAGTTACCTAAAACTAATTTGTGAATGCAATGTCCAGTTGTGTGTGAATGACCTGGTCCCTGCATTTGCTCTCTTGCTCTCGTATTTCAGTGGTTATAATTCTCTCCGTCTCATCTTGCAGTTTGGGAAAGGTACTGAGCTACAGAGAGAAAACAGACCAGAAGTCAGATATAAGACAGTTTTGATCCCCCAAAATGTACAGTACATTGAAAAGTACATAATACAGACAAATTCATACCTTTTTCATACACTGGTACACAGTGGTGATTAGTTCTTGACTGACCATGTCAACAAATTTAATGCACGGCCCCTTTAGCCTTGATACCTGTTTCTTCACTATGGCTTCAAAGGCCATGTCAGGAGTGAACAGACCTGTCCTACATTGAGAGAGACGCAGGAAGGGACGAAAAACAACAAAAAGGTAGATTAGTGGCAGTGAAGAAAATATTTCTTAACAGAAAATTGTAAATTGTATTTAAATAAAATAAACTTTCATTTGCTCGAGACACAATACTACACCTGACTCCATGGATGTTTCTGATGGCATAGTTAATCTCCTTCCGCAGCTTCGTCTCATCAGACTCAATCTGAAGACAAGCACAGTACATTGTCAGTCAGAGTCGAGACCATAGTTGAGGAGCATTAGAGTTTAGCTAACAGTTATTAAAGTACACACAGTATTCATTCAGCTGCTGTAGAATAGGTGCTATTGCACATATGCACAAAAAGAATCAAAATTCATACACACACACACACACACACACACACCTTGACCAGTTCATAGGGGAAGCGCTCATGGAAGATTCGGTTTATCCTTGCACCTCCTGATAAATTCACTGTGTCTACTTTGTCGCCTGAGCCCTCGATAAGCTTCTCAAAGTCAACAGCCAAGCGCTGAACTAACCTGGAAGACCAGGAGAAACACTGACATGTAAATAATCTAAAAGACAACAAATGGGTACACACACATCCAGAATGATTGAGTGACTGACTGCAGCAGTGTCTTGGTCCTACGTGCAGGGTCATCAGGACTATACTGTCTGTACTCTTCAGCCTCTTTGTTCAGGGACAGAAGCTGGCTCTGCAGATGACTACGGAAGGCTGGCAAAGTGTCCCGGATGTGGTTTGTCAGTTGCTGCAAACAAACATTACCCATAACAACACATACACACAATGTATTTGCTTCTCTGTCTGTGTGTATATGTGTGTATCTGTACATTTTTTACCTGGTTAAGTGTTCTTTGTAAATATGGTGTTCCCATGTTTTCGGCCATGTGTTTGTAGGCTGGATGGGACAGGAAGAACTTCTGCTCTGCAAGCAGAGCTGCCTTAATATCCTTTTTCCCATCAATGTCCTTCTGACTCCGATTCACCACCCCTATGTAACCTGGAGAGGAAGAAAGGAAAAGGGAAATGAGAGCATGTGATTATTGTAAGGAAGGCAATAAGGAAGACAACGGAACAATCAAAGACTGATGTAAGACAGATTGAACTTGTATTTTCTGACGTGTCTTTGGGAAATCTTCCCAGACCACCATTTGTTCCATTAAGACTGTAGCATAGAAGCAGGAAATGAATATGTTGTACATGTTGAATGTGGTATAAAGCGGCCCAAATCCCCTATTTAGTGCAGTAGTAGATATAATAGCACCAGGCTCCATATCTAACGCTTCAGCTCAATGCTGCTGCTGAAGCGGTTATTTCAATGGGCTTCCATGGCTAATGCATTAGCATTGTAGGAGAAGCATGAAGGAGCCAGCACCTGGTGGTGCTTTACTTAGTCTGTACACTGTCACAGGAGCTCCCTGCCTTGCCTTTTCTACTGCCTCCCTCTCTCAGATGCTCTCTCTCTTTTACAGATGCTCTTTTACGAGACATTAATATCATCTCTGTTTCTCTCTTGTATATATACTCTCATGAACAAAAAGTGTGCATGGCCATCTTTCAACACATGGCACAAGCCAAAGAGATACTGTACATGGAGAAAAAGAAAGACAGTGAACAAAGGGGATAGAAAGATAGCGTCACACAGAGAGAATGAGAAAAAAACATAGAGAGTGAGAGCTTAACTGAGACTGAGCCTCCAGCTGCTGATATCAGACACGATCATAATATCAGTCCTCTCCAAAGAGCCTTCATTGGATGGTGTGTGACTATATTACAGCTAGGTGGCTCAACACACACAAGCACACGTAACACACACACGCACATGACTACAAACACAAGCGGCACACCTCTGCGTAGGGGGAGCAATCTGTTCTCTAGTATGTCCCGGGCATCCGTTCCTGCATCCATCAGGTCCAGCTTAGTGATTACACCAATTGTGCGCTGGCCTAAAAGAAAGATGACAAACTGAGGACAACCCCTTCAGCCTTTAGACATACACATTTTCATTGTAATAATGTCATAATTAATCCCCATAAAGACAGGATGTATAGCCATATCCTACTAACATAATAAAACCCCACAGACTATAGAAGCCCACCACACACATGTGGCTTACCCTGTGGGTCGACATCTTTGGCCAGCTTGAGGGCATCAGAGTTGGCCAGGTCAGTGTTGGCTGGCGTGACAGCCAGGATGAGGCAGTTTTCCTTACAGATGAACTGCATGATCATGTCTCTTATCTGGTACTCTATGTCTGCTGGCTGGTCGCCTACAGGCACCTTGGTGATGCCAGGCAGATCCACAAGAGTCAGGTTCAACACTGCAAATGCAGTACAAAAACACACGGGTCATACTTAAGTCATGAGAAATACAGTTCACGTGAATGGATGAGGTGTGTTGAACAGACACAAATACACACTGTGTTACCATGTGGTGAATAAATCCGTAAGTTGATAGGGACTGAGGAGATGCCCTTATTTGATCCTATGAGTCTTCGTGTCTCTGCCTCAATCTCCTTGCGGATCTCATCAAAGTCTGTAAACTTCTGTCCCTGACAGTGGAGAAATTCACCATACTCTGGAAAGGAAAGCAGTTAAAGTCAAACAATGATAGATTCATAATGGGGTCATAATTTTGGAGGATCTTTGGAATATCGAGCCCATCCAGTTGTTTTCTTTAGTTTTTGTGAGTCAGGCCCCAAGGGCACAGCATAATACAGCGGAATACATTAATATTTTTTAATAAAGTCATCTGACCATAAGGTAACAATTCTATTACTGTCCTGACAGACTCAATGATGGTAAACTATCACACTGCCATCTGGTGGCAGCTTTAAACACAAGTTAAAGAATGACGCTGTACAGACTGGATGAGTGAATATGAGTAGGTCTTACCTACCCGTGTTAGCATTAAGCAACTGGAGGATTAAAGGTCTGCGAGTGACAATTCCCGAACCCCGTGGAAGGAAGTCTCTGTTGAAGAAGAAAAACTGAATTGGGGACGGTCACACACACACACACACACACACACACACACACACACACACACACACACACACACACACACACACACACACACACACACACACACACACACACACACAAACTGCCACTGCATTTGATTGGGTGCAAACTTGCATCTTTGTCTGAAACATGAGCTTGGCACACACGATGTAAATGAATTTCAGTGAAACTATACATAACTTTCAAATAATGCCTAGTAAAGCATTGTGAACACTAATGGGCATCCGTGCCTTAGTTTCACTTTAGTTGCAACAGTATCGAACATATCAGCAACTTGTCCAGGCTGAGAAAATGTTTGCCATATGATGAGCCCTAGCAGATATATGAAGACTAAAAACTACATGTAGTGTTAACTGTAAAGAAAAAAAAAGGCGCAGGGTAAAAAAATATTCCCCCTCTTTCCTATTAAAACCAGATTCAGGAAGTTTGCTTTACTGCATCCTGTCCAAGATCAAACAGCTGGCACAGTCCTCCACAAAAAGGGGTGTCATAGTGGTGTGTGATAAAGTATTAATACACAGGAAAGCACGCATTAACAGCCTTCTATAGTTACGGACAATGCCACACACTCTGACACGGATGACCTATGTCTGTGGACAACACATAAGACTCTATAAATTAACAGAGCCTCACTGTCTGACTTTAGGAAACAGCTATCTTACTCACCAGCATTCTTTACTGACAGGATGGAAACACTTAGTCTCCTCATTACAAATCAAACTGACTCGCATGCATTTAAAGTTCAGCCAAACAACCCTGTTATACATGGATAGGCTGCATTATTTTAAGGCCCTTGAAATCTGTGAAAGGTCAGAATAAGATGGAAATTCTCCAACGCTCTGTTTAGGGTTAGTGTTACTTTACTGAAGGACTTGCGGGTTAAATAAAAGAATGCTGATTCTGTTACTTCTCAGGTGACATGTTTATCTCCTCTCCTTCATCTACTCAGCCTGTCAGTGAGATAAGGTGCTGTACTGGCTACTGTCATTCAGACACTGCCACCTCCGCCACCCACCACCTCAGACCAGCAACAGTAGCCATATCACTCCCACTGGGTGGAGACCATAGGAAATTAACACAGCGATTTGAACAGCGCCATTTGGAGCACAGATCCTGAGCCTGAATCACAGTTACCACAACTTTACTGTTAGCATTATAAATACCTATATATTACAAATTCATATTTTGATCTATGAAACTATAGACATCAAGAATCACATTTTCACTGATAATAATTGATGAAAAAGTATTTTATTGGAATTAGCCACTAGTCAACTTATATGATGGGGTTTTTCTTTTACAACAACAGTCATTTGAGTAAATCAGTGATTTAGGGTGACTTATTAAGAAAGGGCTTAAAACCTTAGACAGGACATATATGGATCAGCTTACACATATACTTTACATACGGGCTCTGTAATTATAAGTAGTAACTATTAATGGTTGGTAAATTATTTACAAGTACTTTAAAATTATTACCATTTACCAATTATTATAAGTACTTTAAACATTAGTTACAAGCCATTGATAAAAACTAATTTTGAGATAGAACACCGATGGAAGGTACTTATAATTGATGGAGTATTAAATGTTGGTAATCTATAAATGTAAAAAAAAAAATAATGATTGAGAGATTCAATCATTCAATCAACATTCAATCGTGCTTCAACAGAAAGTGGCACCTTTTTTTTTTTTTTGACATCTCACTCTTATCCACTTCACGTTAAAGCGGGCTATGTTGACAAGGTCCACCTCGGGTACAGTTCAGTCAGAGTTCACTGTGAGGATCTTACCTGCCCACAAAGTTTTCCAGGACGGAGCTCTTTCCGGCGCTCTGTCCGCCCACCACGGCGATCTGCGGCAGGTGGAGGCAGCAGCTCTGTTCCACGCCGCTCAGGGCGTCCTGCAGCCGGTTCACCAGCGGGATCAGATCCTCCATCCCGCGGTTGCCCATCGCAACGGGGCAGGCGGGCTAACCTGCCCGGCTGCCTTAAACCCTGCTCTGCTCCGGTTCTACGCTACACCCGCCGTCAGAGTGACTACCATTACTACTTTACTTACAGTTGTGCCGTTTTCATTACTCAATTGTACAAAACCTGAGAACAATGAACTTCTTAAAGGACGGTGTCAACTTTTAAAGCAGCTTTACAGGCCGTCAGTTAGTACGTTACTGTTAGTGTATCTGGTAACGACCAGTGCCCAAGTTTGTACTCACACACCTCTAGCCTCCGGAAACAGCTCGCTACAGACATTTTTGTTGGTTTTAAACTCCAAAAGCTCGTAGAGCGTCGTTTCACTGACACTCTGGGCAGATTTAAGGAGCCGGCCGCGGGTCGCCCCGCTGAGTTTGGTCCAGACTTTGGAGGAAAACACTCAACTCTGACAGCTAACGACGGGAGTCTGTGCGCATGCGTGAAAATCAAGTTTTACTCGGCAACCCCCTTCTGCAGCACACACACACACACACACACAAACCTCTTCGCCTATTAAAAAAGCACCCTGACTTATCAGACAGCATGCGAGCAGTCACTCCTTTAGCCGACAGCTATTTAAAATCACACACATCCAGTGAGGGTAGGGCTCCACTGCAGCACTATGAACTCTGCAACTAGAACCAGAGTGTAAGATTCATCTACTGTAAATAACGCTGCTGCATTCTTTGGCAATGAGGGAGTGAGCGCCATGTAGTACACTGGAAACCTGAGGCAAGTCAAACAGAAAGTGAAGGCTACATTAAATGGGGAAATAATTCAATAATGATAATGTATTACCTAACAGCACTGGGCTCATGCGGAAGCACCTCTTTACTTGTGATTGTACATCAAGATACTTTTTATTAGTCTTTGCACTGAATTGCAAAGGCAAAGCACTTATTTGCACATTTCAGTATCTTCATTGCATTGTTTCAAACAGTCTGAACACATGATTAAAAGTCCCCCCCCCCCCCGGCCACAAACAAACTTTACTCTACTTTCAGCTCTTTCAACAACTCTGCAATGTCTATATGTGGGCTGCTGCTGCTTCCAGTCCTGTTAGAGCACAGGGCGCTCTGCAGACTCCCGGCTGCTTGGTTCAGGAGCGGAAGGATGTGAGCAGCGTCTGACGTCTCACCGTCTCCACGGGAGCACAGAAGGACTTCGTTGACCTCTCCTTCAATCTTTCTAGAGAGGATGGTGGGAAACACAGCGCTCACGCGCTCCAACACGCTTTTCCTCAAGGCCGAATCACGACACACAAGGTTCAATATGAATACACCTGGAGGGGGGCAGAAAGAGGACAAACAAACTCCGTATAGATGAAACACACAACTATGAAAAGCTGGAGAGAATGGAGAGAAATGTTAAAAATACTGTACCTCTGGGGGTGAGCAGGCTGCAGACTTTCTGCAGGATCGAGGTTTCTACAAAGGCAGCAGGAGGACAGCTCATACCCACAGTACTATCTTTATTGTCTACATCGAACATGATGGCATCAAACAAACGACCACCTACATGAAAACAGAAAAAAAGAGTGACTCCTTGGTACTACATACACTGGTGTTGCCTTACCTTTACCAGCCCTCTCTCCAACTCCTCCCTCACTAACCTTCTTTCTCCAGGTCACAGATGCGTTCAAGGCCGTCCCCGAGAGTGACAGTCAAACGATCATCCGGTCGGAACCCAAACCATTCCTTTGCTACTTCCATCACAACAGGGTCTAGCTCCACAACCTCAATGGTAGCATTTGGCACAAAGTCCCGTAGAAACTGCGGCAGGCCTCCTCCTCCAAGCCCCACCAGGAGCACCGCCACTGGGACATCTAAGGAGGCATGAAGACAGAGAGGGTGAAAAAATCACTGTGGCTGTTTAACCAGCATTTCCTCCTGCTATCCACCTCTACCACGTTAACAAGACTGTACAAAACGTGTGTGTACTGACCTTTGTTCTGTGGCGTGCCCACCTTGAGCATGGCAAGGCCAGCCACCATAACTTCATGGTGAGCGCAGCAGAGGAAGCCACTGTCCACTGTCAGAGAGGCTGGGGATGTTGGTGGAGCAGCTGTTGGCTTGACCTTCTTTTTGTTTTTCTTCTTGTGACTTGATGCTGCAGGGACACAAATATTATTTTCACCAATCCACATATTGTTTCCCCTTTTATAGTTCTGTCCTGTTATATGTTTTTGTTAATATTTGTTGGTTGGCTTCTCTGTTTGATGGGTTTCCTTTAATTTAACATGTATGTGCATGGCTGGCAGTGCTTAAGTGGTTGATATATTATATATATTAAAGAAAAAGAGGGAGCAAAAAGAGAGCACAGCAAATAACAGTGAACTAGGAAAAAGAACTGACCAGTGTTTGAAGGGACAAGGCGGCTCTCTGACTGGACTAAGGCAGCATTAGACAGGAAAACGAGTCTCCGATACAGCTCCCCGTCTTCTCCTTTGACATTCTCCACACAATACTCCCCACTCAGCTCGCTCACACCCCTGCTAACCTCCTCTCGCCAACCCAGGTCACCTCCAACGGACAGAAACGGCACCTAGATTGGGACAGAGAGCTCAAATGAAAACACTGATGCACATTGTTGCAACAAACTGTACAAAAGAGCATTTCTAAAGGAACATTTCTGTGTGTTTACCTGCTGGTTGGCTGGCATACTCTGGGGAGCCAGGTCCATCACCATTGGTGAGAGTTCTGACTGGACGGCCTGCATGTCCGTGTACTCCTGATTCCTGTGCATTGCCACGATAACCAGGCGCAGAAAGTTAGCACTGGCTGCCAGCTGCCTTCGCCCCTCACTGGAGCTGTAGAGCCAAGCTGTCTCACTGCCTTGAGGCACTGACAGAATAAGCAGAGGGAAATAAATCATTAGGAAAGAACCAACCACAACCAATATGAGGCAGAAACATGATGAGAAAACAGGAGAGCTCACCAATGAAAATAGCAAACTGGTTTGATCTTGGCAACTTTGCACCTGGGGGACAATCCTGTACTGTGAGAGTGTATCTGGGAAGGCCAGTCTTTGCATGGCAGAGAGTGAGTGAGACGTTCGAATGGGCGTCTGTGCTTGTGCGGAGCCTCTTCTTCAAGACAGAGTAAGCCTGATGCTCCCTCACAGTCGACAACAACTCTGCTACCTGTGTGAGACGAGTAGGGGCCCCATCCTCCCCAAGACACATCTCCAGAATAGGCGTGGGCATAGGCTGACGAAACTTGGTGCAGACCAGAACAAAGACAGGAAGAGCGAAGGAGTCCTCTTCTCTCCCACTTTCCTCCCGCAGGCAGTGGAGCCTCACAGCCCACCCCAGCCCAACAAAGTGCTCCACAGCCAACTTGATCACACTCTCCTGAGCCAACGTCACACAAACGTACCGGCCGCCGACCCTTAGCACGCGGCCCACCTGCAGACACAAGAACAGCGCTGTGTACTAACTGAGGGGAAAAAAATATGGCCTGTGCGCACCCAGACCTATTGGCTTCTCACCTCAGTGAGCATGTTCCTGGCCAGTGCTCCTTCTTCTTCTGATGCCATGGCATCCAGCGTGCCCTTGTCCAGGGCGGCCTGGTAGCTGCCATCCTCATATGGAGTTTGAGTGGCATCCATCTGCTGGAAGGTCAGATCTGGCCGTCGCTCAGCGTTTCTCTGGTTCATATGGGTTACCACTGTCTCACTGATGTCTATATTAGTTAGATGTTTATAGCCAACATCATACAGCTGTTCACTCAGCTCAGAGTTACCACAACCAACCACCAGCACCTGAAGGACAGAAACACAAAACAATGTTAATCAATTTAGTTCCAGTCTTTTCAGAGGGGGAAAGTAACTGAGCACATTCACTTATGTACTGTAAGTACAGTTTTGAGGTAATTCTACTTTACTTGAGTATGGCCATTTTAGGCTACATTAAGCTTTTATGGTACTACATTACATTACAGAATACTGGACTTTTCACTCCTCTCTATTTATTCATTTGAGCTAAAGTTGCTGATTGCATTGCAGAATGCAGGTTGAAATCCAGTGGCTAAAACACATGATGCACTTCTAAGATACAATGCATTTTTACATATTTAACACCTCCAGCTTTTCATGTAGTTGATAACATTGGCTTTACCTCTAACCACTGCAGCAGTAGAAAGCTATGTTAATGAAGTAGCCCTAGCTATGCAATAAGATAATAAATATCAATATAACACTCACAGGGGCCTTTATTTGCTGAGTTATTTTGCTTTTAGAACATTTTTCCTGATACACTGTACATTTATCTTGAATGCAGGACATTCTACACTGTGGTTAAACTAAGTGAAACACTTCAAAGGGAAAGAAATCTACTTTTCCAGTCCAAAGTCTTCTATATTAGCCACACGGAAGTGAATGAAAATGGTAATATTAGGCAAACTGACACACAAATTGTTTATGCTGTAGTGAAATGTATTGTAGTGACACTACTGGATAACTATGGCTCAATAAGGGATCTCACCTTATCTTGGACTTTGATGTATTTATGCAGCACGCCGCACAGCTTGTTGTAGTCTCCATACCACTCAAAGGCTTTCTCTCCGCGCTTCTTAAAAAACCTCTCCCAGTATTCCGCAGAGCTGAACTCCTCGGCAGTGTGAGGTAGGAGATTCATCCTCAGTCCAAAACGTCTCAGTTTACTGTGACACTGTCTGTTTACAGCCACTTCTCCACATGGCACTTCGCAGTGACTTCACAAGCCGGACGACATTGCCGGCAGCACCGCTCGCTGATTGGAGGATGGCATGAAGGCGGAGCCGCACACTGCCCGGTGATTCGCTGAGGCTGTCAGGGCGGATTTTATTGGCTGTTACCGAGCCGGAAGTGTTCGGTCCGATACCGTTATTCCTCCGGGTGTCATTCATCATGGCTGTAGCCGCAGGAAGGTCTGTGTTCTTCGTGACTGGAAACGCGAAAAAACTCGAAGAGGTAAGAGTGAAAACCTTTCTGAGGTGTTTTTCTGAGACAGACGGTGTGGTGTCTAAACTGTGTCAGACAGGAGACTGGGACACGTATCCCCTCTGTGCTGTTCGAGTCTGTGCTGGCTAAATATATGCAGTGACTGTGAGCTGTAATTTAATCCAGAGTCCTCACGTTTCATCAGTCCCTCCAGATTGATGCTTTACTCTCTTTCTGTCACCTCCACCAGGTCATTCAGATCTTGGGAGACAAATTTCCCTACAAACTAGTGTCAAAGAAGATTGATTGTAAGTACCAATACAGATACCTCCAGTAGAATCAATAAACAAGTGCAATCGTGTCATCGTTGCACACCTAACTATTTCTTTTTCCAGTGCCTGAGTACCAAGGAGAGCCAGATGAGATTTCCATACAGAAGTGCAAGGAGGCAGCACACCAGGTACAGTCACTGTACTCCCATAAAAGTAGATGTTCTGTTCGTGCACGACTGTTGAATGATTGAAAGTGATTTGTTGGTGTTTGCTCGTCACCTACAGATTGATGGGCCGGTCATAGTGGAGGACACCTGTCTGTGTTTTAAGGCTTTGGGAGGCCTGCCTGGTCCTTACATGTTAGTAACAACTTTCACATCTCTTAAACCATTTTATCTTTCATAATGAACAGCAATTATTCTTTTTTTTTTTTTTTTTGTAGAAAATGGTTCCTGGATAAACTCAAGCCAGAAGGTTAGTATGGTAGTAGATGGCACATTGCTGAGGTATTTTTTAATTAAAATGAGCGGTCCAGAATCTCTAACCTTGTTGAATGGTTTGTTGCAGGCTTATACAAGCTCCTAGCTGGGTTTGAAGATAAGTCAGCGTGGGCTCTCTGCACCTTTGCTTTCTCTGCTGGGAAAGATGAACCAGTGCTGCTCTTCAGAGGGAAAACGGAGGTTAGACTCTCTCTCAAACTACGCGTGTGTGCACACGTATTTTTATTTTTATTATTATTATTATTATTTTCTATTCATTGTTTTGTCTTGGTACTTTTAGGGACACATTGTGGAACCCAGGGGACCCCGAGACTTTGGATGGGATCCCTGTTTTCAGCCAGAGGGATATGATAAAACGTAAGCAAGAACTGCTTGAAACGTCCCGTTGTTACCACAAGGGGGAGCCAGAGATCAACACATTTAACTTTCAGTTCAGAAATCAGTTGATTGTGCATCATTGTGATGAACCTTTTCATCTTATGCTGTGCATTACAAATGATCTATCAGTACTGTACCATGCCTAAGATCATATCTATACCGACTAATTACCACGTCTCTCTTATCTGTAGCTATGCTGAACTGCCCAAAGAAGTGAAGAATTCTATCTCCCACCGTTACCGTGCGCTTGCTGCCATGTCTGAGCACTTCTGTCAAGCCAACGGTACCACACCACAGAGCAAAAAGATGAAGCAGGAGGATTAAAGAGCAATTTAAGGCCATTGTCAGCTTCTGAGTCTGGAGCAAAACATAGCAAACCTCAAGTCGTCCGATTTGACAATGCAGCGGATACTCTTTATCGCAGAGGCACTTTCTATTGTCTGGTCAGATTTGTGATCACAATGTCTTCTTGTTGCATCTGCAGTGTAAACGGTGCTGCATAATGTCGGTTTTCCCTTATTTTCAATAAACAGTTTGTCAATTTTTTAACTTTCTTTGGTTAGAATTTTCAAGAATTTAACATATTAGAAATATCTTGCAGATAATATGGAAAGAAAGCATGAAATTGTTGCATAACTTGTTTCATTGTTCCACAGTGGACACTCAAAGACAACATTTGGCTTTTTTTGCATCCAAGGACTAACAAAAGTAGATTTGGAGAAGGGCATAAATAATAAATAAAAAATAAAAAAAAAGAGACGCTCAGAGATCCTGATGAGAGCAGCAGACAGTGTGGTCGAGGCTTGCTCCTGGAGTTGGCGAGGGAAGGAGAGGGTTGTTCAGGCTGTAGACCAGAGAGAGGGGTGTGTGGGAGGAGAGGGTCTCTGAAGGAGGAGGGGGGGGGGGGTCAGTACAAACACAACAGTGATAACGGGGGAGTTTGGATAATAAATGACCGTGGAGCTTGAAGTCTCTGAGCAGGAACTGTGCATACACCTGTGACTGATGGTTCCCAGATGTACTGAAAATATCACACATGGACAAATATACACATTGTGTGAGTGAGACAGTAGAAACATCACATCTTTTACCAAATATGTCATCTACCTTATTCAACACAGGTTTAGTGGCACTTTTGCTTCAATCACACATGTTCCTCATTTATTTAGATTTATATGATGCTTTTTCTTATCATGCACAAGTTATTATATTGTTATTAATAATTAATATACGGAATTTCATTATACTTTGCTGTATAATGACAATAAACCTGATTCTGATTCTGATATACTTAGCCAGTAAAAGTGCCACTCCTTTGGACAAAAGGTGCTAGAAGTTGTAAAAATGACTGGACTGCTCTTAGACTTCTGATTTTGTTTGGGGAACAGCCAGGAAGTAGCAAGTTGTTGTGAGGGGAAACAGGAAAGCTGTGTTTGTGTTCATCAGGGAGACTTCAGTTTCCCTGTCAGCCAAGTCTTTTAGCAGAACGTGGAGGACATGTGCCAGACTTGAGGTCACTATAGGCCAAAGACATCGCTGTGAAGGCATCCCTCCTTTCTCCTCATTTCCTCTGTGACTCAGAGTCAACACAGGTACTGTCAGTGCTGTAGCATTCAGTGGGCCCCCCAAGATACTGCCTATACAGTACGCATATATACTGCAATATATATTTAAGCTTATGATGACGAGGTCTGTCACGGTACCATGCAATTACACATTTTAACATATGGAGTCCAGCTAGATTTTGTCCTCTAAGTAGGCTAACTGCCTCTCAGCCTGAGTATTTAGACATCCAAGGCAGTTGTGCAAAATGTCTGGCCATAGAAAAATGAATGGAATTGAAGGGAAAAACTATAATAATAATGACTTTTTTACCTCTGCCTCTGAAAAAAACAATCTAGAGAGGGACAATCATTCCTCTGTTCACCATTCTGTGCCACCATTCACTTCAAGTATCACAAGCCAAGAGCATTGCCTTATAGTAACCCAATAGCCACTCCATAATAGCCTGTTTTTAGGCCCTGGAAAAACATTTAAGTTCCTAATTCTCAAAAATCATCTCCTGACATGACTCTTAAATCAGATGCCAAAACCTTAATCAGGGCCAAAAGACAGGATGTTTTCAGACTTTAAAACAAAGAGAACCAATAACAACATGTTTATCCAGTGTTGTCAGAAGGAGGTCATGCTGTCGTGTTACTGTGGATGTTGTGGTTAATGTAGGAATGTGCTACACTGGGACCACTGAGAAGAAAGGATGCCTGACTTTATGAGTTCTTAATCCGTCATGATTGCACCAGAGGATGAGAAGGGTTTGATGTGGCTTCGGGGAGACAGACTGTACTTCCTCTTATTTGTTATGCAAGGCTTACCTGAATTCCCTCGCTGTAATGAGTTTTATTTTACAGCAGACTCAGATCAAAACCATCTTTCTTCAAATAAAGGCACACATAACTGAGGGGAAATAGCCTCCATTCAATACTGCATGTAACTTCAGACTTCCAAATCTGCAAAAGTTGGTTTTAACTTCAAAGCAACAGTTCCATCATTTCTATGAATTCACCAAACTCACCCTTGAATGAAGTCTTTCCAATGTTTTCCAAAGTCCAGGCTAATGAATTATTCCAGCATGAGGCCACTGCAGTGAATGATGGAAACAGTGGACCTAATACATATTCCTGCTGGGACTCGTCCTCTCAGTTTTCACTGTTTATGACCAAACTAAAGTCTCACTGAAGACACTGAGGGCCCTGTGAATGTTACCTGCATTTTAACGGCACCACGAAGACTTTATGTGCAGCATATCAGTTCACCTTTAACATCCTGACTTGACTTTTGCAATTACTTGGGTGTTTTCATTACTATGATACTATAAGAAATACGGAGATTAGAGCAGTGGAGCACAAGTTGGGTGTTAGTAAGTGAATATTTAGTGGCCTGTTGGGAAAGGTTTGTCCATTACAGATACTGTCTGTATCTACATACATACGCATAAAAACACACTTAAGGATGGTGGAAGTATTTCAGAGTAAAATAAAGGAAGAGGGGCACAAATGGGGAAGGAGGAAATGCTTTAGTGAGTAGAAGGGTGGACAAAGGGGAGTTTGGTGGGAAACAGAAGAGCGGAACATATTCTAGATGTCTGTGTTATTTGTCTTAAATCTAACATTTCTCTTAAGTGCAAACCTTCATATTAAACAGAAATGCCTGGTCAGATCTATGGCAGTCCAGGCTTTATTTAGAATATGTTTTACCTGCAAATAAATCTTAATCAGGCGATCCAAAAATAGTCTCAATAGAGTCAAGATTATTAATCCAAAACATTTATTATGACAAAACTATTTTCATATAATGAGATGTTTGGTTTTAAGTTCATTTTTAGTTGTCAGAACAAAGTCAACAGCCAAATACACAGTCCTAATCTGTTTAAATGTGCCAGGTGAGGTCCCACACTGAGACAGCTGCTTTTGTTCTACCCAAACAGCCCTGGGTTGTGCAGAGTCAGAGTCTGCATCAAGTGCTGGAAGTCCTGCACCGTCCACGGCTGTCTGTGTGTCCCCACTGACGCAGCACTGCTGCTGTCAGGGCTGATGCTCTGCGGGTCATTGAAGGTTATCAGGACATCTGTGGAGAACTGTGGCAGCCGCAACAGACCAAGATGAAGGGTCACTGTGTTCCTGGCTTCTTCGTTGAATTTGGATACGCGCTGTGTGCCGGTCAGCATCCAGGCAGAGCTGCAGTCTGTCAGGGAGAGCTCACATTTGGGCACGGACACAACACTGGTCACTTCAAAAGCACCTGGCTCCAAAGCTTTGTTACTGCCTGCGATGTCCTCAAAGTGATACCTGGCAGCGTCTTGCTCTGCCACCTGACCCTGGTACTCCACCAGCTCCACGATCAGGCTCTGGTCGGTGTGTGCATGGGCAAACACCTCTTGGTTGTCCGGGATCTCCCTCAGCTCACTGATGTCCGTGGCGCTGTGAGGGAGGCCAGCTGACAGCGCTCCTCCAAACAGAGGATGAGAGTGATCAGCAGCACTCTGCATTTCTCAACGAGGACTGTGAGCAGCTGTGGAGAGAAGAGCAACAAACGCAGAAGCTGCTTTTAAATAGACACAGTAACAGAAACACCGTCTGCTTAAAAAAATAAATATATATATATGTATGAATCAGTAGTTCAACAAAACATAATGTATCTGTAAAAGCAGCGTGATAGTCATATGGCTCACCAACTAACCCAACGCTGTCTTCCGGTGAAAGTTGATCTTCTTCTTCTTCTTCTTCTCATTTTCAGCAGCGCCAGACGGACAACAGGCGCACTACTGCCGCCTACAGGTGAGACACGCACACACACACACACACACACACACACACACACACACACACACACACACACACACACACACACACACACACACACACACACACTAAAACTGTCAGGGGGTGTTAGTAATTTTAACACTTCACACAAGGACCTACAGGTACAAATGAGGCACTAAAGTAAAAGTATAGACAACCGGTAAAATGTGTTTAAAGTAGGCCATCAAAATAAAAGTATTTACCTCTATACAGAAAAATGGCCACATTATAATATATGTATATATATATATAGATATATATTATAATGACATATTATAATAACTGAGAGCCCTTGGCTTGAGTGAGGCGACTTTCATTTTTTATTTGTTTTAATATTTTATAAACGGATGAAATATTTAGATATTTAAAATCTATTATCTAAAAAGCAAACAATTCACTCAAGGTTCGCTTAAGTTTACATGTATTTATCCAGAGCAGTGCCAAACATCTGTATATTTCTATGAGGAACTGGAATATTTGCGGCATAAATAATAAAAAAGACGCTAAAGTAAATGTTTCCCTGTCGCCCTGTCAAACATCTGCAGCGGTCCCTCTCCTCCTCCAGCTGTTCACTTCCTGGTCAGCTGATCAGACGGAGAAAAGACAAGCGGGCGCCTAGCATCCATAATGATGATCCTGTCTCTTCGTCTGGACGGGATATGAAATGAAAGTTATAACGCTGTAAAGCCGCCGCGAACCGTGAAAACCCTGGATTAACACCCGAGCCTCGGTGTGTTTGTGCCGGAGCATCCGAGCTTGAGGGAAGCAGCAGGTAACTAACCAAGTTAGCATCATTAGCTTAGCTTAGCCGGGTAGCTAAATTTGCCACTGAACCAAGCGGCCTGTCTGATCCAGCTAAATTAGCAAGCAGTATCTAGCTATGTCGGTGTTTACATTGGTCCCTTTTTACTTAAATTACAGCATTGTAATAATGTAATCAGAAAAACGTAATAAAGTGTCGTAGACAACGACGGTCTGACGTACTTTAGTACATTTAAGCTAGCAAACAGCTAAAGTTGTTTTAGCTGTGATATGATTGTTGTTCCTGATACCAGCTGTGCTCCAGAGATGTCAGGATTATTTCCAATACTGGCTCCTTAAATGAGTCCCTGTTCTTCTTTAAACCATTACATTAGTAGTAAAAACAGTACTTTATACCATTAATAGCTGTACTTGGCTCATTGAACGCAGCATCCTGTTTTCCTCCTTTGTTAGAAATCGATTAGGCATTGTATTGCATTCTACTCTTTGTATCTGTTTGGAGTTTCAATCCATAAATTGATTGTGATCATGAATAATCTGTAGTCCTCTCTTGTTGTCATCTTGATGGCTTTACCGCAGTTCTATTGTCCAAATCTGACATCACAAAGTCTGCCATTTCAAACTTAGATATGAATCCAGTGCTTCTTCTTTATGGCATGCACCTTTAAAATCCTTCTCCTCAGACTCAGACTAGTTTTCTGAAGTCTTCTTCTTCAACCCTAACATGTTAGACTTGGCTTCTCCTCTGTCTTTTTCTGTGTCTCTTCACGCTTTCGTTGCCTCAGATAGAGCCCTGCTTCTCTTCTCCTCTGTTTACTGGAAAGTTCCTCTCCTCTCCTGGCCACTGAAAGGCCTTTTTCCAACTGCAGTGCCAGAAAACGACGCTGCTGAGAAAGCCACAGTGTCAGACTGAACTGGATTCAATGGTATAAGTTGTATTGTTGGATTGAAAGAGGTGGTGTGTGTGTGTGTGTGTGTGTGTGTGTGTGTGTGTGTGTGTGTGTGTGTGTGTGTGTGTGTGTGTGTGTGTGTGTTAGTGAGACTGCTGTCCTGAGGGCCTGGGGATCACATGTTGTTTAGTTCAGTATCACAGAGGCACTTTATTGAGGCACCATTGTGTTTTGTCGCACTGCTTGGAACAAGTAACACCTAAACACAGACTCAAGGGGGTATAATTGGAAGAACAGCTTGTTCTTCGCATCCGACCCAGAAGAGTTTTTCACAAAAAGGCACACATGGCTATGATGACATTTCCTTTCATAGCTAGTGAGACTCATTGCCTGCCCACACTAGAAATATTAGGAGTGAAGACATCTTAAGAGGACAGCTTAATATTTCTTATTTCTTTGTTTACTGGCAAGGCATGAAACAGAATTTCACAGACAGACGGTTTTTGCAGAGGAAATCAGCGCTATGACTAATAACATAGTCAGACTGTTTAACAGGAAGTGTTGGGACCAGAGGCCTCCTCATATTGCTTGACCATGACCGGTCTCATTTATACAGTCGTTATTGAGCAAGTTTAGATTTAGGGTCTCACTCTGCTCATGCACTTAATGATTTGTTCTCCATGCAATGTTCCCAGACAGGACCTCGCTGTGGTTATGCCTGCAAGTCAGATCACTCACATCCACCCACCAACAATAGAGCGCTCTCATTTAGCACGCTCCACGTGTAGCGTTTAGCAACAGGGCCATTGTAGCGTGGCGCAGGTGTGTTAAGGACAGTCAGTGTTTTCATAGAGCTCGCCCACAATGTTGCACATCCTAACCGATGACATCTTCCACTTCCTGTCCTACAGAGGGAGCCAGATCAGGAGGAGCAGCCTGAAGACAACATGCCACCCAAGTTTAAACGACACCTCAATGACGACGAGGTCACGGGATCCATTCGCAGTGAGAGGGTGAGAAACAGATGGAGGGAAGGATGGTGTTTGGGTTTTTGAAAGCTGTCACTTAGGCACCGTAAACATAATTATGCATCGTTAGTTTTCCTATACACAGTGATTATGGAAGTAGGAAATATTTAAAGTATCATATGAAATGAAACTAGATTAATACTGGTGGAAAAACTGATGGAAAAGTGAGGGAATGCACAAAAGAGGATGCACCCTTTGAAGGAGGTAAGGTATTCTAAACTCCTGTGGCCAGACGTCTGGTTCTCATCTAAATGATCACCCCCTCCCACCCACCTCCACCTTCCCTGTCCCCCTGATTCGGTATTTTATTTAGTCCTCAGTTTCCTCTGAGTAATCCTGTTTGTTATTGTGTTGAACTGGGATCAAAGCTAAGCTCACGGGGAGACTTCCATCTTCGACGTTCTCTCTTTACTGCCCCACCTCCTGTCCTCTGATGATAGAACCAAGTTCTCCCTCATGTCTCCCATAAAAGACTATGGAAAGTAAGAAAGACATCATACAGAAGGAGAGTGTTAGTGCCTCGACTTATGATCGAGGCAAGTTCTTTATGATCATATGGCCACCATTCCCTCAGCTTTTTTGCAGATGACAGTGTGTTTACAAGAAAATAAAATATCTATATTGGCTGGCAGCTGTCAGCATTACAGCATATCCGAGGCTTTTTGTTCTCTCAGCTCTTTGATGCAGCAGGCTGTCAAGGTTGTTAGAAGGTGACTACCATGATTGAAATTGAAGATTTAAGATAAACGACTACTAAAATACTTCTGCGTACTGTAACTAATGCTGCTCCCAAACTCGTTTAACGGCATAGTGTATGCACACAGTGTTTCCTGCTATCCTCAGATAATCTCCAGAGAAGATGAAGACCTTTCTTTCCCAGCAGCAGTGAATATAGTCCTCGCCCCTTCCATCCAGTGATTCTGGTCCAGTTCTATTCCTGTGAGAATTTAGTGCAGCTGTCCTCACTAATTCTCTATGAATAGCATTTTACACAGGGAGTTTTCTGCCCCGATTAAAGCCACCAGTGGTGCAGACGTGGTTGTGGTCATAGCTGTATTTTTTGAGAGATAATTGACCTTGAAATCCCAGAAAACTTTGTTCTTTTATCTGAATCTGTTTAGCTCCATTGTTGCATCCCACCAAACTGACTGTCCTTGTCAGAGTTTAATGTTGAGGAGTCTTAGAGCGCACAAGAGGAAGAGTTTTTAATGGAGGTTTCGCAAACAGAACAGCAGAGCAACGACAGTCTTTTGCTGTTAGTAAGTCATCACAATGTAAGTGCACTGAAAAAGTCTGCCTTCTGGAGACAGAAAAAGCATCTATTGATTAATACAGCAGCTATCTGGAGATATGAGTTTGACATCTGTGAATCGGCAGCAGTAGTTGTGAGTGCCAGGAATGTGCTCTGTTTGGGCCTGACAAGATGTTCCTCAACGAAATCCGACAGCATTGCAAGTGATAAAATGTCAGTCAGTTAGATGAATGGTCAGTTTGTTTGTTTATTTAATCTGAGCAAACAGAGATTCTCTCACCAGGCGATTGTTGAGCTTTTCGTTATTGAGAAATGCCTCACCAAAATTTGATACAAAAAAAATGACCAAGCGCCAAACATACAGTGGGGCAAAAAAGTATTTAGTCAGCCACCAATTGTGCAAGTTCTCCCACTTAAAAAGATGAGAGGCCTGTAATTTTCATCATAGGTACACTTCAACTATGAGACAGAATGAGAAAAAAAAAAAAAATCCAGAAAATCACATTCTGATTTTTAAAGAATTTATTTGCAAATTATGGTGGAAAATAAGTATTTGGTCAATAACAAAAGTTCATCTCAGTACTTTGTTATATACCCTTTGTTGGCAATGACAGAGGTCAAACGTTTTCTGTAAGTCTTCACAAGGTTTTCACACACTGTTGCTGGTATTTTGGCCCATTCCTCCATGCAGATCTCCTCTAGAGCAGTGATGTTTTGGGGCTGTCGCTGGGCAACACAGACTTTCAACTCCCTCCAAAGATTTTCTATGGGGTTGAGATCTGGAGACTGGCTAGGCCACTCCAGGACCTTGAAATGCTTCTTACGAAGCCACTCCTTTGTTGCCCGGGCGGTGTGTTTGGGATCATTGTCATGCTGAAAGACCCAGCCACGTTTCATCTTCAGTGCCCTTGCTGATGGAAGGAGGTTTTCACTCAAAATCTCACGATACATGGCCGCATTCATTCTTTGCTTTACACGGATCAATCGTCCTGGTCCCTTTGCAGAAAACAGCCCCAAAGCATGATGTTTCCACCCCCATGCTTCACAGTAGGTATGGTGTTCTTTGGATGCAACTCAGCATTCTTTCTCCTCCAAACACGACAAGTTGAGTTTTTACCAAAAAGTTCTATTTTGGCTTCATCTGACCATATGACATTCTCCCAATCCTCTTCTGGATCATCCAAATGCTCTCTAGCAAACTTCAGACGGGCCTGGACATGTACTGGCTTAAGCAGGGGGACACGTCTGGCACTGCAGGATTTGAGTCCCTGGCGGCGTCGTGTGTTACTGATGGTAGCCTTTGTTACTTTGGTCCCAGCTCTCTGCAGGTCATTCACTAGGTCCCCCCGTGTGGTTCTGGGATTTTTGCTCACCGTTCTTGTGATCATTTTGACCCCATGGGGTGAGATCTTGCGTGGAGCTCCAGATCGAGGGAGATTATCAGTGGTCTTGTATGTCTTCCATTTTCTAATAATTGCTTACCAAGCTGCTTACCTATTGCAGATTCAGTCTTCTCAGCCTGGTGCAGGTCTACAATTTTGTTTCTGGTGTCCTTTGACAGCTCTTTGGTCTTGGCCATAGTGGAGTTTGGAGTGTGACTGTTTGAGGTTGTGGACAGGTGTCTTTTATACTGATAACCAGTTCAAACAGGTGCCATTAATACAGGTAACGAGTGGAGGACAGAGGAGCCTCTTAAAGAAGAAGTTACAGATCTGTGAGAGCCAGAAATCTTGCTTGTTTGTAGGTGACCAAATACTTATTTTACCGAGGAATTTACCAATTAATTCATTAAAAATCCTACAATGTGATTTCCTGGATTATTTCCCCCCATTCTGTCTCTCATAGTTGAAGTGTACCTATGATGAAAATTACAGGCCTCTCTCATCTTTTTAAGTGGGAGAACTTGCACAATTGGTGGATGACTAAATACTTTTTTGCCCCACTGTATATATGTACATTTCTTTCTTGTCAGCCTGCTTTCTTTCGTGTTGAGTAACTGATCACATAACTGAGCTCTCCTCCATTGAGCTTCACATGTCCCCCACTACAAAAAACAGTGGAAATGGAGACCGGTGTGACACTCAGTGTGGTGGTTCCCTACTGCACCATCAGCCTCTCAGAAGTAGATGTTCTCTGATTAGGAGACAGTGATCCATCAAAATTCAGAACTTAGCCTTATCTGACCTTTTCCTGATTTACAGAGGAACCTACTGGAGGAGGACTCTGATGAGGAGGAAGACTTCTTTCTGTGAGTGTGTGCGAGGTCGTATTCTAAACAGGCCCTGAGCTCATAAGAACAATAATGAATTAAAAAGTATTTATTTCTGGACAATTACACACAACAATTCAAGTTTGAATAATGCTAATATGGATTGTTAAAGTCGAGTAAACGAAAGAGCAAAGAGCAAAACAAGTTGTTATAGTGGAAAATCCGTACACTAAATTGGTAACTTTGGCTTCATTGATGCTTATTTTCCAGGAGAGGGCCCACAGGACCCAGATTTGGACCCCAGAATGACAAAATGAAGCAGTGAGTACTAACACATTCCTCATTACAGTTTAAAGGCAGAGGTCAGAGTGCTATTGCCAGCTCTGTGAGTTTTGGTGCTGGTGTTATGTAACACTGGTTCGTCATGTTTACCAGAACCTGCAGCTTGTTAGCGGATTGTGTAAGAGAGGCCCGGCATGTGCAGGTTATTGTGTAACCATCCCAGAACGTCCCAGTCCCACTGCAGTCTGTTTCCACATTAAACTCTGTCCAGAGACAGCCAGAGAGCAGCGGAGGTCATTGTTGAGACGCCGTGGCACTTGTTGTTTCATCACGCTCTGTTCATTCTTGACAGTTTGTCATTGTTGTGAGCACATGAGACCAGATGCCATCATTACAGATTCCAGGAATGCCAAGTGCACAAGGCCCAGGCTCTTCACCTGTGTGTCTGTGGCCGCCCGTGCTTCTTCCTGATAGTGGTTTTTGCTCTGGATTTGCATGTTTAAAGTTACTGTCTCCAACATGCAATCAAGCTTAAGTCCAAGACTGATTATTTCCTGAATTTCCTTGTCTGAGACAATCAGTGTAATGGTGCTGGAAAATGTGACCAGTTATAAGAGAAAACAAATTCCTCTGTCTTTTATCTGTCTGTCTTGTGAGCCCCTCCGCCTTTTTTCTTTCTTCGCCAATGTCCTCCCTCATGCTGACCCTGCATCCCTCTAAGAGGTATCGCCAAGAATTACTTTGAAATAAGAGTGACTGCAGGGAAATCTGGACTAGTCATGCTATGTTCAGGTATGAGTACTGTGAATAAAGCAAGGATTTGAGCGATTCTGCTGATGCTGAACAGGTGCAGGCAGGTCACAGTGAGGCTGAAAACATTTTGACAGGCTTTTCATTGCCTGCCAACTGGACGAGGTTAGATAAAGAGGAGAGGATATTGTTGGCAAAACAGGTGCTTTGTGCGAAGAGAAATCCTTGACAAATCCCACTTTTTATCATTTCTGGCTCATGTCTGTCATCGATGATTCTGTCTCACACCAACTTGTGTCCCCAGGGTGCAGTCGCAGGTTGATGAGGTGATCGATGTAATGCAGGAGAACATCTCCAAGGTGATAGAGAGGGGCGAGCGTCTCGACGACCTGCAGGACAAGTCTGGTGAGTCACACTGGGGCAGCTTGTGTTTTGTGTTTGTGCACTTTTGCAAAATATGTGTTTTGATGATTTGCAAAGTAAAATGACGTTAACAGAAACTCTGTGGGGAATCTTCTCTCAGTCTGGTTTGTTTTAATGTGTAGTCTCCAAAGGTAGCCAGTAGATGGTTTGCACATGTCTGTGAGGATTTTTATCCTCACTTAATGTAGGAGTATTTGGGTATTTAATGGCAACATTTCTGCAATCTGAATCCGATTTTAAAGAAAAACATTTGCTAATGACAAACAAACCTAACAACCCAACAGATGTAGATGTATCTTTAGAACGAGCAATGAGGTATGAATTAAATGCCATTTAAATCTCTCAGCTCTCAAACCTGCCCACATAGAACATTTATAAGCTATATTTTGCTTATAAATTAAAGAAGAAATTCCAAAAATGGACACATTATTAGCTCTCTGCGTGAGTTATTTGGATGCATGCTGCAAAGAGGCAGCACTGTGTGTTTTTGAAAATGCTGTTATAATTCCAAGGTGACATCGTAAAATGTCCTGTTATGTCTGACCAACAGTCCAAAACCCAAAGATTTGCAGTTTATATATCATATATGACAAAGAAAATCATCAAATCCTGACATTTGAGAAGCTCGAACAACCAAATGTTGCAATTATTTAAACTATTATTTAAACATCTAATAGGTGTTCATTAATTCATTCATCTTTTGACGATAAGTGTATCATATTATCGTGGCAGTTTGATTGAAAGCCATGTAGAAATATGTAATATTTGTCAAATATTTTAGTTAAAATCATCGAAACACTAACTTTGTCCTGGGGTTTTCTCCTGTGGGACCTGGGCTTACATGTAAATATGCTCAGCGAACTGAAGGTGTTAATGATATGTCCAGGTTTAGTGTTTTACCAGGTGTGTGTGTCTGAGAGCTTTTGACAGGTCTCACACTCTGATTCGCACGGCCCCATCCTTTTTTCACTCGCTAGATATCAAGCAGGTGTGTGAAACATGTTAAGCTGTATTCGTTCCACAACTTCACACACACACACACACGCAAGGCTTTCAACGGGACACGCACGGGTCTCCTCCTCCTCCTCCTCCTCCTCCTCTTCCTCTTCCACAGATGGAGAGATGAGGCTGAAGTGCTCGTGCCTCTGTCCAGTCCATTAGGCCTCATCATGACATCCGCACGCATGTTGTGTAACTGCTTCTCTCCGTCATGTTGACCAGCCTACCAGGATAATGACACACATCTGGAGCACATTTGTGTTTGTATGTTTGCGTGAGGCTTTGTGTTCGTGTGAGTTTTGCTGTATGTGTGTGGCTGATTGTATGTCTCTGCAGTTCGTGTCGTCCTTAATGGGTGTCTTTATGTGAGCAATATAATATCCTGTGATTGACAGAGGCAGTTTGCTCTCTGAACCCTGTGCAGGTAACCTGTTGTTAAATTCCTTAAGATTAACGAGCATCTTTTTGGAGGCCTCGTCTGAGCGCTTCTCTTTGTAGTAGCAACTGGTCGTTAACAATCACATGGACGTGGAAAACGGCAGACACATGACAGACACAAAGACTCTTAAGAGGAACAGGCGCTTGGACAAGTACAGCGCCGCACGCTAGGGAGCTGTAACCCTCCTGTTAAGACGCATAAACATCAAGTTAACAACGGTATCCAAGAAACACAGAGCAGTGTGGGCGAGCATTTTGGAGAGGGATATCACGACAAGGACAAAAGGGAGGAAATGTTTTTGCTCAGTCGTGTATAAATTCAGCACCTAGTTTTAAGCATTTCATGCAAACAGAGTTTACTTTGTAAAGAAAAACTGTTCATAGGAGTGATCTCACCAGCACAGCGAAGGGTTACATAACTCTAACACCTCATGACTGCACATGCACAGCACAGAGCCAAGCACTTTGAGTCACATTATCCAACATCCAGCTCAAACCAATTGCCAGATTATTGTTTACTTGGTGATTAACAAATGTTTTTCTTCTCTCCTCTCCAATTTATTTTTCTCCTCACGTGTCCTCGTCTGTGCTGCGGTCATGTGATGCTCCAGAGAGCCTATCGGACAACGCTTCCGCCTTCAGCAGTCGAGCCAAACAGCTGCACAGGAGGATGTGGTGGAGGGACATGAAGGTGGGCTGTCTTGTCTTGTGTTTTATGTGTGTGAGTTCAAGCATGCGACACCTTCGCCGTGTCTCTTTGTGTACATGCATTTAAGTTGGAGTCCGAGATGTCTAGTATTATGAGGAATGCGTTTAATGTGTGTTGTTTGTTCCACAGATGAAGATGATTATTGCCTTGGTAGTTGTTGCTCTCCTGCTCATCATCATCAGTGAGTATTAGACCAAACACACCGGCGCAGTTGAAATTGAAAGAATTCGCAGAACTCGCTCATTAAATCTTCTTTTTCTCTTTCAGTTCCGGTGATCTTGCGATATCGCTAGTGTCCGATGAGGAGGATGGGGGAGTACCCTCCTCTTCCTCTTCTTCCTCTCTCTGTCACTCTCTCTCCTCTGCACACAGTCCTCCACTCCAGCTAGGGGGCGCCAGCCAGCCTCCCACACCCTCCTCAGTGTCGCCCTGTGTACCCTTAAGGATCTGGACTCAACTTGCCCTTAGTACAGATCTTCTCATTGGTATTTCCACATAAATCTGCTGTGAGATCAGTACTAAGGCCCGGCTTGATCCCTGGTTTGAAACTAAGCTATGGAGAGGGGGCACAGGAGATTTTCGGAGATATTTTAATGCAGTTTGGGAGAAAACGCTGACTCTCAGCCCTCTAGTCAATGTGAAGGAGCGCTCCATTCCATCATACATATCACATGTAGGGCCCTGTCTTTGCCTTGACCACGGGGAACCTCCAGGTCCTGCATATTACGTCATATAGATAGATACTGTAAAGGCAAGGAATCCGTGCCAACTTGCTGGTCTGAATCTGCTGCAGCAGCGTCTTATAAAGGGGCTCCAACATAAAGCGAATGAACCTCAGATGTCCACCCATGATTCCTTGTGTGCCGTCTTCTCACCGTTTACAGGGAACATTTTGTGAACACAGGCACATTTCACTGTTCAGCACAGGGCGAGGGAACATCTGAGGTTCGTCTGCACAGTCAAAGGTCACTTCTTTTAATCATCAAAAAGGCTTTCTGACAGTAAAGTGAGTTCACTTATCAGGTATGTCTCCTCATCAGTATGGGTGATTGCAAAAGGGACTACAGAGGAGCGTCAGAGAACAGCTTTCGAACATCATCCTACTCCATAAATCACCGCTTCCTATGTCCATTTGCCTCTTGATAGCTTGTTATACTGTACAGCATGACCATGGCAAACCAAAACACCCAGGTTACGAATGTCTCCTCGCCACTCTGCGCCCTAAATGCTCTCTCACCTTCTTGTGCTGAGCTCTGGGCCGGTTTGGTCACGGCTATCCTGCTTTCCTGCTATTTACATTAAACTGTCTCTCACTCTGCAGATGGTTCTGTTTGGGTTTAATACTGCTTTTGTCTTTTTTTTACTACCTATAAGTTTCTGCTGGTCGCTCAATGTGATGTTCGTACGAATGCTGGTAGTCCCATCGCCACTCAAGGGACAGTTAATCTCTCCTCACTGTTTAATTACGTTTAAGGAGGAGTAATTATAAGTGCTGCAAGTTTAAAGTCGAGCTGTGAAACTAATTTAGGCATCATTGTGTCTGGATTAATTAACTGTACAATACATGGAACTCTACATTGTCCTTTTATTATTTTTAATGTAATTTATTTTAGCTGTAAATATTGATTCTGTATGATGTACAATACTCCGGCATTGCATTGGAAGACTGTGATATACTGATCCTTTTTGCTCTGAAATAAAGTGATTTTAAGAGGCACTGGTCTGGTTTAATCTGGTTTGAACTGGTTGACAATCTTCCTGGGTGGCGGGTCAAAGATGCAGAGAGCAATCAGAGGGAAACAGAGAGGAGGCTGAATGAGTTGATGGAAAGAAAGACGACTGGACGCTAAGAGGGGAAAACTAATCGTCATGCCACCCGTCCACTCTTTACTATTTAGGGTATCCTTTTTTATTAGTTTGTGACTTTTACTGGCAGTGTGGATTCCCATGATGGCACTAAAAGTTGGATGAACTGAAGTCTGTTAAGTGTTATTGTTCTGACAGACCCGCTGCTCTCACCCTCTCAGGACAGCAGACACAAACGCACACTGACAGGTCTGCCCTTTGCTCAGCCAGCAGTGCCCAACCCTTCTGAGGGAGCAGAAATTAAATTGGCCCACAGGGCTCCTTTAACTTCATTGATCTATGGCAGATGGGCTCCCAGCTCACAAGCTGCCCACTACTTCCTGGTGAGCACATTAGGGGGTGGTGGCTTCACTTCAGCTTGGAAGGTGAAGAGGAGGGAGGTCATTTCATCTCATACACTTGTTTAAATGTTGACATAGCTCTGGTGAAAAGCCTGCGTACCTTTGGACAGAGTCCTGAGTCCTGCTCAGTTGCAGTGAAATCACTGGTAGTAAAGTCCTGGTTGGACAGGTGGCTGTAAAATGTTTCAGCTCTTTTTACGTCTCACTGTGTTTGCTTTAACTGAAAGCTTGGTGCCTGGAGGTTTGATTCTGCCTCTGGTCAGGACGTCATCCATATGCAAGGCACAAAAATAATTCTGTTCCACAATGCTGACACATTTGTGCATGAGGGGGCATTTTTATCCTCTCCGCCTGTGGAGACACACCCACACTGGCAGCAGAGGATGTTTTGGTTCTCCGTTAGGGGCTAATACTGGATGACTTAAGATTCCGGGCATAGTAAAGGTTATATGACTCCCATAAAAGTGGACAAAACTCCCGAGAGAGAAGAGTGGACAATGTGCCAACCAGCATTAGTCAGTCACACACACACCCTGTCCAGCGGAGACTCGGAACAAGGGGAGGTGGATGTGTCAGTGGCTAGAGGAAGTACGGAATAAATCTCCAGAGAAAGAAATCCATCTACATTTGATGCTCATTTGGGACTCTGGTGAATAAACATGTTTGATCACACTTCATCTTCTCCTTTCCCCTCTTCACAGTTCACAACTTTCTCACTTCTACTTTCTTCTCCCAACGATTTAATTATCCTTTATGTCACATGTCAAACCCGTCTTTTCATTTTCTTATTGCGAGGATATTAAGAGGATATGCCCAAACCGTGAGTATTCAAAAGAAGACACATACTGTACATTATTCATCCATCTGTCCAACCAATCACACGCATGCCTCATCAATCAGGACAGGCTGTCTCAGGTACCACCAGCTGTCTGTAAACAAGCGCTGACAGAAGCAAATGGGGCTGGAATCAACCTGCAAGAGGAAGGAAGTGTTTGTGAGAGTATGCACCCTTCACCTCATGCCCCTTTCCCCTCCGGAGCCTTCTGGCCCCCTTGAAGTGAGGCATCTGGGTCAGGTGATGTTTTAGGGTTCAGGTCGGCCCTGCAGGTCAGCAGAGATGAATGTGCAAGAGGTGTGAACATATGCAAAAGTAAGGAGGAAAGAAAAGAAGTGCAGGAGAGGATCCCAGGCAGATTTTAGGCCCCCGAAGAAAGAGGCAGGATATGAGAGTAAGCTGAGACGTGTGAAGCCGGGATTGTTGAGATTGGAAGGTGTGTATGTCTGCACACCTGCCGGGTTGCATCTGCGAGCATGTGTCTTACTTTCAAATCTTTCTCCCTGCCTCTCTGGAAATAAACAAGAGATCACCATCCGTATCACATGACTGTAGAAGTGAGCCTCGCAGGCAGCAGCTCATCATCATGTCTGTGATATTGTGTTAAAGAAAAGAGACGAAGGACAAGAGGCAGACTGCAATAAATCTGCCCAGGCAGCAAGTGACAGGCAGTGAGTTTGGGGAGGAATAACCCCTGGCAGCTTACTCATGTTGCATTACATATACATTTAAAAAACTGCAGTGAGTGAGTCTGCGGCATGAACACACACACACACACACACACACACACACACACACACACACACACACACACAAACACGTGCACTAATCACACAAACAAACCCAAGCTCAGCTGATGGGACGTAAGTCTAAGTCAGGGTCAGCCTCAGGTATGTGGTCATTGATTGACTTGTAACCTCGACCCTTCTTAATGACAACCCTTATTGGCTGCTTGCGTCACGTTCCGGCCCCCTACCAATATGAAAGGGGACACCGGCTCCTCAGGAGGTAATTGTATCCAATGAGGCCCAGCTTTCCCTGCCACGCTGGGGCCAAACCTCAGCCAAATCCCCTTTGGCACGTGGGGATGCATCACACATATCGGGGGACATTTTCACAGATATATGACTTTAATGACACTGGAGGGGGCCGAATTACAAAAATGTAAAAGACAGAGAGCTGTCATGTTGGAGCCTCGGGTCCAAAGAGACAGCATCTGCTGGAAAGCAGACACGCGCAGACTTGTGTGAAAATGTGGTGTTTCTGTCCCCAAAGCAAACAGCATCCCAGTACTTTATCCCTTCTTCTCAACTCCCTCCCTCCGTCCCTCCTTTGCCTCAGATCCTCCCCTCTTACCCCCTTAGTCTTCTCCCTGTCTCCCCTCCCTCCCTTTCACCTCTCCTCGCTTCCCCTCTTTCCCTCCTTCCTTCCCCTTCAGATTGTATAAATATCTGTGCGCTGTTGGGGAGAGCTCAGTGTTACACAGACCTGTGCACGGAGGAGAGACAGGGGAGAGGAGAACAAGAGAGGGCAGGAGAGAAGAAGAAGAGATAACCTGGGGAAAAGAGTGAAACAAAATAAGACAGAAAGGCATCACTAGGACAGTGGGAATTAGTAATTGATCAAAGGAGAATTCCAGTTGAGCGCTGAAAAATAAAAGAAGACTGGACAGAAGAAAGACAGTAATTCGTCAGAGAAAGAATTTAAAGTGAACTTGTGGTCTGTCTGTGGGGAAGGACCTTCTCCAGTATGTTCCTCCTTCTCTTGCTGTGTACGTGTGGTCTCCTGCTGCGAGGTGACGCGCAGGAACGAGGAACTCTGTGGAGGGGAAACGACCGAAGTGGGCGATGCCAGTACACCTTCTCTGTAGCCAGCCCTGTGGAGGCCAGCTGCCCTCAGGCCGGAGGCCCAGAGGTGGAGAGCCTGAAGGCTAGACTCAGCCTGCTGGAGGTGCTGGTGTCCCGGCTGGCAGGAGGGGACACTGGGAGTCCCCCAGGGGCCGGAGGCAGAGCTCAGTCTGAGCTTCAGGAGGCGCTGAACCGGGCCATGGGGGAGAGGAACATGCTGCAGGGGGAGAAGGAGCGTCTGGAGCAGCAGTTGGAGGGGCTTCAGCGCAGGATGGAGGAGATGAGGAGGGAGACGGAAAAGCTGAGGAGCAGACCGTGTCCTCCGCAGGCCCCCATGGTGCCACCAAGCCCCCCTCTGCAGGACAGTGGCCTGATGAGACCTGCTGGAGGTAAGAGATACACTCAAACCACAACACACTTTAGAACTATTCAAAAAATGTGCAGATCTTAAACATAAAATCACTCCTTCCGTTAACTAAATTAAATTATATTAAATAGAAATACATGCCTGTTTTTTGATAACTGTGCAAGCACTGTATATTTTTATTTTATATTCAAACCTTCTCTGTCCATCCTATAATTAAGATGCACAGCTAAATTACTAAATTGTCTACAGACAGGTGGAAATATGTATTTGGTGACACTGGCTGAGGGATAATGGGTTCATTGAAGAGGAGGAGTGATGACACATAAATGCCATCTATAGAATACCATGCACATATAGAGACAGACAGAATTCCAGTGCATTGCAGAGGCGCAGGGATCCTGTGTGTGTGTTTGTGTGTCTGTTTCTGTACAGTGTTTGCAGCAATGATGACTCTCAGGTTCCTGACACCATGTCTGCCTGCATAAAGCCCCCTAAAGAAAAGGGGGAATGATATGCGTTCATCCTAAAATGATGAATGTACCAGTGTCTGTGTGTGTGTGTGTGTGTGTGTGTGTGTGTGTGTGTGTGTGTGTATTTGTATGGTTTATGTTTTGGTTGCCCCATTAGTCTTCACAGACCCTCAGCTCAGGTTTCTGCGCTCCGCTTCCTGCCTGCATTTAGGGGCGATGGTGGCAGGCCAGAGAGGGTCAGCTCAGTATTTATGAGCAGGTCCTGCTTCCTTTATGAGTGGTGTTTCCCTCCCTATGATGAGCAAGGCATGAATAGCCTGTTTTGGGGGGTGGGGGTGGGGGGAGGGATTGGCTGAAATGTGATGCATGCTCTGGAAGTGGTGGTTCCGTGCCAAGGTCTCATCCCGGGGCTTTTGATGACGCCTGGTGGGTCAGGGCTGGTGGGGCTGGTGGGGGCCACAGAGGGCTTAGGGCCAAGAACACTATACTTCTAGGGGTTAGAAGGCTGCACAGAGCTTGGGAGTTATCTTGGAGCCAGTAAGGTTAAGCTCTGGTATTCTGTGTGTTTGCAGTGGCCAAACACCCCTCTAATTAGCCTCTGTGCTCGTCTTTTCACCCACCATCCTCCTTGCTTTCCTCACTTAAGGCATCGCTGTATTTACCCGCTTGCATTACTTGTAAAGCTGAGATTCCCGGCAGCAGCAAATGCCTCCTTAACATCTCCCCGTCCACCAGACATCCTCCTCATCAGTGGATCTTATGCACTGTATCTCCTACATAGTCCAGGCTAGCTCCTCATGTTTGCACCTGCAGACTGAAATACACAGAGAGGACCCCTCAGGGTGAGAGACAGATGTGGAATAAATCACGGCGAGGGGAAGACATGCAAATCCAGAGGAGATAAAAGTCAAAGCATTTGACAGGAAACTGTTACTGTTTATTGTTATGACCTTCAGTAACGCTTGCCTCTCAAAATATATGAGCTGATATTCTGTCATGTTATTTTAGGACTTTAAAAATAGGCCGTCACATAAAATCTGCACAAGCAGTGACAACATAAGCCAGCGAGCCTGTATGCTAAAAGTAGCGAGATGCTTTTTTAAATAGAGACCTGGCTAGTGCTCAAAGCAGAACTGATGCAAAATTAAAAGGTGCGGACCGACAACATTGATCAGTATGCAAGAGAAAATGATTCTAAAATTACATTTAAAAGTGAAACTTCATATTTCATTTGAAAAAAACAAAGCAAATTTTCAGTAAAATGTAGATGTTTTTCTTCTTTCTTCGTTGATTATACACTGTTTTCTGAGTTATGAATACAGAGGAAATGTGAATGCAAAGTGTTTCATGATAACAATATTATTGGAATATGTGTTGAACTTTGTGGACGACTGGACCCAAGTAAGAGCCAACATGATGAGGCCGCTGTCTCCTCAGGCTCCTCTGGGAAATTAAGGTCTGAGAGGTTTATGGTATTCTGCTCAGTTGACATCCCAAACATATGGCGCGCACACACACACACACACACACCAGGGAAAAGACAGTAGGAGAATGCGGCTGTTTACCTTTGTTGATGTTGATGATGATGAATGGCCGTGTCCTCTGGGTAAAGCCTCATAACAAACCCCCTGGAGCCCTCAAAACACCAGCGACCTTTTTGTTTTACAAGCTGTCATGGGCTCAACCCTTTAGCTTTATCAAATATTTTTTCCATCTATGACACACAGCAGCTTTCCCGTGTCACTGGTGTTCGTCATCTGCCCCGTTACCAACCTCCTGCTCCTCTTAATCAATGCCGAGAATCAACATCAGCTTCCAGATGCTAGCGTTTAATGCTCTCTGCACCATTAGGGCTCATTATGCGCCTGAAATCACTGGACACTGCACATGTGTAGAGCACAGCAGGCACGTGCTCACACTCACACAAACAGTCACCCGTGGACACGCACACACAAACACACACTTTACGTCTATTTTCAGGAAAAATTACTTGAAAAACCTTTTTTTTTCTTTTGCAAACATCAAGTTGTTTGTATTTTCAAGCATCTGAGGTGTGCACAGTTTCCAGACACTGACATTGACATTGTTTGCTTTTCACAGTTATGGTCTCATAAGGTCTCATAAGGGAAAATAAAGACAGTGTTGAGAGTAAATGAGGAGGAACAGGAGAAGAGAAGAGAAGAGAAGAGGGCTGATACCTGACAGTGATACAGTTTGATACAGTTTGATACAGTTCTGAGGACATGAAGTTGACAGCACTTCTGGGGATGCGGTGTCGAGTGTGTCAAGTATGCGTGTTATGGTCAGCCAATCTACCGACTGTCTGACTCCAGAGCAGCTGGGAATCCATTCAGTGGTGTTTGTTTCCTGCTGTCACATTCCCTGCTGTCAGTAGTGCCGTAGCCACGTTTTGGGTACACAAACACTCTCTTAACTATTGTATGCAACATGTGAGATATGCAACATAAATCATTAAACTCTACGTGTGTGTGTGTGTGTGTGTGTGTGTGTGCGTTTAGGTTCCCGTCAGATGTCTCACCTGATGACCAGGCCCAACAGGCAGGGAGACAGCAGCAGTCTGAGAGGTGGGACATATGTTCTGCAGAATCACCTCCTCTTCCCTCTTTCTTATTCAACTAAATCCGTCTGTCCATCTGTCCTTGTCAGACCCAGCGTGGCAGCACGGATCTCCAGGCTTCCAGGAGCTGAAGGCTGAGGTGACAGAGGTACCTGCTCCTGACGCCTCTGTGGACAACAAAGGTCTCCGTTTGAAATATTCTCCTTCATTTCTACCTTATAGGACAAAACAAGTGACTTAGCAGCAGACTTGCTTGATCCACTTAAGTCTGCAGTGCTTTTTGTGAGTTTAATGGTCATTTTTGTTTTCATTTCACACTTTGCAGACTTCACAAATCAGAGTGCAATCATGTAGCACCATGCAAAACCCCTGGACTTTTTGTATCCTGCAAGAACACAACCTTTTGCATGTGTGATGATGTGGAGATGTGATCTCTCTGTGGCAGAGTCTCTTTCTTCCTCCTCCCCCTCTGTCTATCTGACCTGGCAAACATGACACTCACCCCCACCCCCCCTCCGCTGACAGCCTCAAAGCAAATACTGCTATTAATACTGCAGCATTTGGGGCGAGAATACCAGAGTCATGCCAATCCGTAGGTAGGAGGGTCCAAGTTTCATTTGTCTCGTAAATGTAAAGGGACATCACCCCTAACGAGTGTGTCACACACACACACAACGTTAAACGTCCCCCTGACAGGTTTCCCAAAACCCACATCAGAGCTCGAGCTACTGATGGCAGGTTTGATTGTTTAGGGGGATCATGAAAGTACACGTGCTGTCACCACGTAAAGTCAAATAATCTCTGATGAGGTCATGCCACAGGGGAGCTGCATGGTAATAGACGTATTTATAAGATCTAAACCTTAATCCGGTGATACGTCCTGGACATAAGAGCGAGCATGTATTTTAGGAAGTGGTAAATATACACCCTGCCTTATCACTTTCCCAGTGAGACAAACAGCGGAGACTTCCTGCCCAGGATGAGTTGTAGCCCAGTTGCTGCTCTGGTGGTGGTGGTGACTCAGACAACAGAGACGTCAGGCAGCATCTCTAGACCTGCTATCTGCCTCCATGATGAGAACTCATCACCTCATCATACCCTTGAACAGCTCTCAGATTACATATAGATCCCCTTTACTGACTGAACCACTGACTGTGGGACTGAAGCCTTAATGATCAGATAGTGACTTTAGTTTTCTTCTAACGTGTTCCCAGCATTAGAAACTGTCTGACAAGTCTTCCTTCTCTCATGTTTCCTCTCCCTCCTGCTTGCAGGCTGTGGGGAGTTGGTTTCAGTTGGTGAGCCGGTCGATCACAGGAGGGCCGATAGCATAGAAGGCAAATATGGTGTTTGGATGCAGGACCCTGAGGCCGTCTCCCCTTATGGACCCAACATGGTCTGGCGCATCGACACTATTGGCTCTGATGTCAGGAAGATGTTTGGGTATGACGACATGGAACAACTGTCTAAAGGCTTTCCATCCAAGGTAGATGTCACGTCCATGATATCTGTGATTCGTGGTGAAAGGAAGCCAGAAATCTGAGGTCACTTCTATTGTCTCATGTTTTCCATGACAGGTCCTGGTGTTGCCAGAGCAGGTGGAGAGCACTGGTGCTGCTCTGTACAGAGGCTCTCTGTATTATCAGCGACGTCTTAGCCGCACCATCATCCGGTTCGACCTGGCCTCTGAGAGCATCGCAGCCCGCCGTGAGCTCCCCCACGCCGGCTTCCACGGCCAGTTCCCCTACTCCTGGGGAGGCTACACAGACATCGACCTGTCTGTGGATGAGCAGGGGCTGTGGGCCGTCTACTCCACCAACAAAGCCAAAGGAGCCATCATCATCGCACAGCTGGACGCAAACAGCCTGGAGGTGAAGAAGAGCTGGGAGACCAAAATCAGGAAGAACTCTGTGGCAAACTCCTTCATCATCTGCGGCAAGCTGTACACCGTGGCCAGCTACACAGCGCCCGACACCATCATCAACTACGTGTACGACACTGAAACCAGCCAGGAGAAGGCCATAGCCATCCCATTCAGGAACAAGCACCGCTACAACAGCATGATTGACTATAACCTGGCCCAGAGGAAGCTGTTTGCCTGGGACAACTTCCACATGGTGTCTTATGACCTCAGGCTGGGTCGCCAGCAGGCCAACTGATGTCGCCATGAGCGACTCCTAAAAATGACATTTACTCCCCTGTTCCCGCTTCAGAGACTCAGAGCTTTAGAGCACCATGTGTGGTAGTAGTTCTGTAGTTATCAAACCAACACCATCAGCACCAAGTCGAACTACCAAACTCCAAAGTGAAATGAAGATGTTTGAGGAACGGCGTCCCCTACAGGTCTATTTTTTTTTTCTTTTGCTGTGGCACAGCCCACAAACATGTTTTTAGAGGAATTATTTTTGTACCGCCTTAAATTCAGATGTATGATTTTGTTGTTTACTTGTTAAGCTATATTATATTTGAGGTCTGAAAGATGAAACATGGTTGAATTTCACAAGGCAAGTGGGATAATTAATGCACACAATTTACAACACATCTACAGTGTTTCGCCAGTAAACACCTCCCATTAAATCAACTGCTCACTCCGTATTGACTGTTGCATGTATTTGTACATTGTAGACAACATAATGATGTCATGTTGAAAATGGTCACGAAATAAACTTTTTCCTAAATTACAGCCGTTTGTTTTTATATATTGGTTAAGGCTTATATTATAATCAATGATTAATAAATTATATACTTCATTGGTTGCTGACAAATAAAACCAAGTATCTTCAGATTTGGTGAAAAACAGTCTACTGTTAAAAAGTTACCTGCTGTTAACACAAATACTTGGTTATCAATGAATGGATCCTATTAATACGTCAAATTGTTAATAAAATTGCACACCAGATGCCTCACAGCCCTATTTAGTAGGTCGGAGAGCAAACAGTCAAACATTATTAGGGGGTCTTGATGAATTAAATGGCTACAACCAAACAAAGTGTACAACAGGAGGAGGATAAACAACAGCCAAAACCTGGCAACAAACATGGTTCTTATTACTAGCTGACTGATATATAGAGCATTATCAAATCATTTGCCATTTGTTAAAATGTTTTAAAACCTTTAGATGGGTGCCTCGAACGTGGTAACAAGTCCCTCATTTCTAGAAACCACATTTTCCTCTCAGCACCATCTTGCAGTGACACCCAGTGGTCACACGTAATCCATGCTGAGTTTGAGTCCCCAAAAAAAAGGAAGAAAAGATGAAGTAAAAACCAGACATCGCTGAAAACATCTCAACAGTATATTATTTTTATTAGTTTCTGTAACCAAACCGAGAGAATGTAAATAAGACCGTACATATTTTAATACAGCGATGAAACCCCTGTACAAGTTCAACAAAAAAAAACAAACAAAAAAAATCATTACCCTCCCTCCCTCATCCATCCTCCAAAGCAAGGACTCTTCCCCCAGCTAGGTTTGAGGTGAGGAGGACACCCTCCTCACCTCAGGGTGCATACTACTGTACATATCTGAAGGACCCTTGTCACCACAACCCCGAGATGAAAGCATTGTGGGTGGGACAGCCAGCGGAGGTGAGGCAGAGACAGAAAACAGCACTGATTGCTCTCACCAGTAAAGACAACAAAACAATAAGTGTCCTTCTGCCCAAACGCTTCAGAACTTGAGGCTTCTCATTTCATCTTTTCCTCGGTCTCCGTCCTGTTGTTGTCCCCCCTCGTCGTGGGGGTTGACACACACACACACACACACACTCAAAGTTTTCTACCGTTTCAACCATCAACTCCTCACCGTTTTCTATTCCTCTACATAGCCCTATCCTGCTATACTCTAGCTAAGGGCACTGAAATCAGTCAATAGCAGCAGGTCTGGGTACTTTACAGTGAAGTGTGTATAGGTGTGTGTTTGGGTGACAGCAAGGATGGGTGTGAAAGCAGTGGAAGGGTGTGTGACAGTAGCCCCTAAACTGGAACAGCTGAAAGTAGTGATCATACATCGTCCATGTAATCCTTTAAGTCCACTCAAAACTCTGCTGCCACTGCAACAGCAAACCTAAAAGGCTGTGACATCATCTCTGCGCTGCTTTAACCTTTGGCTAAATATAAAAGAGAGTCCAGCTACAAGCTTTCGCCCCCCGTTTATACCACAAACACACACCCGACACACACACCCCAACACATCAATAGTTCTCAGGCAAGGAGATGAGAGCAGAAGGCAGGAGCACAGGCTCACAGGCAGACTAATCAATAAATCAATCATTAAATTCAATTAACTGCTGCAATTTTCACATTTCCATTCTGGTAAAACAAACAAAAAGAAAAAAAAAAAAATATATATATATAAAAGGACAACATAATTTTCCGATTTCATGTCTCCGTGCGGTAACCGTGGATGAAACCGTTGAGTGAGTGTGTGCGTGTGGTTATGTGGTGCATTTCCACATACACAAATCTCTGGATTAGTTATGATGGGAGATTGGGCAACAGAAAGTGTGCTTCACTAAATGACATCTCCTTAACAAGATTGTTTTCGACTACAAAAACAAAACTGATTCAATTCTTTCGTTAACAAAACAGGTTTCTCCTATAATCTGCGTGATCCTATTTGGGAAAATAAAAAGGAACAAATCAAGAGCTATAAAAATGGCAAACTCAGCAGCAAATCTCATTTCATTTTTCTTTCTCCAACTTGCCTCTTGTCTACCGTCACTGTAGACTTCTATGGAACAACGTGTGCGGCCATGTTATCGGCATCTAAATAAGATGGAAGAATCCAACTCAAACGCCACCACCTACAGTGGGACAAGACGGGGGAAAGAAAGAAGAGGAAGAGGACCGTGTATACGCAGGACAGTGCCTACTCTCAGAGACCGCTACCGTCTGAGGCTCAGCTCCTCCTCCTCCCCCCCCCACTGTCCCCCAGCGCTGATATGAGGTGGCGACAGAGTGATGGGGCAAGATTCTCTCTCTTTCATCCATGCATATCGTCATCTGAAGAGGGTTGGGAGCGCTTTACTTGCCCTCTTCTGGTTTGATGGCCTGCGGCTTTATGGGGCCAGTCCGTATGGGCTTGGCTGAGGAGACGGGGGGTTTGTCAGAATCTGGGCGCTCACCTCCTGCCTGGTGGTTTGGGGCAGAGGTGTCGAGTGGGGGCTTTACTCCCTGATCGAGCCGAGACACTTTGCTGACTTGCGGGGCCTTGAGTTGCTGCTGTTGCTGCTGCTGCTCTGAGAAGAACTTATGAGTGGACTGGAGCACCTCGGCCCGCTGCTTTGCCTGCAGAGAGATAAAGCGCAAATTAAAGCCAACCCCACCCATCACTGAAAGAGAATCTCATCATCTGCCTGGCTACTTAATCAAACAGATGGACAGAACCAACCAACAAAAAAAAAAAAAAAAGAATATGGAACCCGACCTTGAGGTCCTGTTCAGCCTTCAGAGCCGCCTGGGTGCCTCTGGGTGCAAGAGAGGGACCAGGAGGTCCTCTGGGAGGGTGCTGGCTGTGCTGTGGGTGCTGAGGCCGGGGGTGGGGCATGAGACCACCACCAACATTGGGTGACATTGGAGGGCCCATAGGAGAGCGCTGGACACCTCCAGCAAATGAATTAGCGTGAGGAGGTCGAACCAGAGGAGAGACGAGGTTGGGCTGAGACAGAATCTGAAATGAAGAGTTGAAAGTTGACAATGACCAGTGAACTACACAGTCATCTCATAATAATAACAATAATAATAATGGCTCTGTGGTTATTATTCTACCTGTGGGTTGAACTGGCCGGGGAAGTGCTGTGTCATTCTCATTCCGGCAGAGCTAGGCTGAAACTGCTTCTGGTATAGCATGCTGTTCATCTTGCTGGACTGACTACTAGGAGAGGTGGAGCTGGCCCTGCAATCAGAGGAGAGAGAAATGATACAATCTTGTGAATGAAGTGCATCAAAATTACACATGATGGGCTAACCACACTTAATAAATTCACTGTGGTCCGTGTAGCAACAAGCATCTTAAACTGTCTGAGCCTTGCATGGTTTAAGGCTTTTGCTGCTTCAGTATATCTGCATTTAGGTGTGGTTTTTGTTTGTCAGTATGTAAATTCGTAGACGTTACCTGTAAGGGCTGGAGGTGGGTGTCGTACTCCTGCCGCTGACAGGGGGGGTTCCAGGCTTAACGTCCATGGCACTGCCAAAGAGTTTCAGATCCATGTCCATCTGCAAAGTGTCAGCACAAATAGCTCTTACAACTCCACAATCTAAACCAGCCTGTGAGCGTCTGTGTCTGACAGTCACACATGCACACACTGCGGTACCTTGCTGGTGGGAGGCTGCATCATGTTGTGGTTGGGGCCCATGATGCCTCTGTACGCCTGGGAGACCGGAGGCTGGCGATTGATGTTGGGGGGCTGGGCCTGGGGGGGAGTGGGAGGGAGGGCCAACAGGGGTTGGCCTCCACCCGAGCCAAAGTTTGGCAGGGACAACTGTGAACTGGGCAAAGGGACTGTCACCTGGAGAGAACGAGACGGACAATTACATACCAATTCCATACTAAGAAACAAGTCTGGGAGTTTGGTGACTGGTGAAACAGGATATTGTATTTGTCTATTATTAGGTTTGGATGTAGGTTACCTGCTGCATTGCAGAACTAGGCGACTGAGTGTTGCTATAGTAGCTACTCTGGCCATGTTGTTGCACCTGCCCTGAGTACATGTTTGAATGTTGATTCATCCCCTGTCGAGCCTGAACCAAAGACACAAATATGCCAGAAGAATTAAAAACACACAAAAATAAATAAAACACAGCCGTCAATATGACAAAGAGTCAGTCAGTACCTTAAGGTAGAGTGAAGTATTTCCTGAGAGCAGACTGGTTACCTGCAGCAGGTGTGTGTCAATGAGCTGGGAGCCTCCCATGCCAGACGGCTGGTTGAGCTGCGGCTCAAACAGAATGGGAATGTGCTGGGTGGAGGAGGCCTGCTGATATGCCAGATTAGACTGCGGCTTGCCCAGCTCGGGTGCCTGCACGCCGGGATAGCTGTGCAGGGATGGTCCTGACAGCATCATAGAGGGCTGAGACAGGCTACTCTGCATGAACGCCTGCTGAGACCTGAGGGCGGACAGATCAGGACATAGGATGAGATGACAGAAGAACGGTACATCAAAAGGGGGATGCTGGTACTCCAGCAGTGCTGTGTGTTTTATCGGTTTTCGAGCAGACGGCTGAATATCTGCAGTGCTGTGTGTTACCTGTAAGGCTGCAACGAGGAGCTGAACAGGTCCTGTGGCTGGGACACCGGAGGACCAGTGCCGAGTCCTAGCTGAGCCTGGTGTGTGTGTTGGTGTTGTGGCTGTCCTTGCAATGGAGCGTAGATAGGAATGGGAATCTGCTGCACTGCTGTCGGCTGCAAGGTGGAGAAACACAGACAGGTAGTTTTACCTTCACTATACAAAAAAAAAAAAAAAAAAAAAAAGACACCCCATTCCTGCAGCATGACCAAAAAAAAAAAAAAAAAAAAAAAAAAAGATCCTACCTGCGAGAGGCCTGGCTGGAAGCCTTGCTGCTGCGCCAGGGAGGGAGGCGCCAAACGAGGGTGGGGGGTACTGAAGAGGTGGCTAGTGTCCATGTAGAAAGCTGGAATCTGAGCTGCAGAACCTGGACATAAAATGATTACAGGTTTAGTAACATACATGAACAGTTCTTTTAATTTGAAACTTTGAAACTGAACTGTCAAGGCTATAAAAAAAAACAGAAGGCTGGTGTTAAAAAATGGCATTAAAAGCATAGACTGATGAATATACTTAAGAAATCCTTTTCTTTTGACAGTCATTTCAATGCAGCCAACATGTGACATATGCTTCTCTCACCTGCTGCAGACTGAGAGACGTACACCTGTGGGGTCTGCTGCTGCTGGGGCAGGAGGGGAGGCACACATCCCAACTGAGAGAAGCTGCTGCTACTACTGCTACTGGTGGAGGAGGACAAACTTCCACCCTGCAATTGCTGAGGCTTCACCTTACAGATGTTTGGGGGGTCAGAGGCTGTGGTGGTCTTGGTGCTGAGGGATGATGTTGTATAGGTACCAGAACCTGCAGGGTGGAGATAAACACACGGTGAACACATACCATAATGGATGCCTGGATACTACTGATGCATGGGGGGAAATCCCAGAGCAAACACACAGGTAAGTCAGTGTAGTGTAGACTGTCAGTGCTGAGGTGAACAAGGTGTCAAACAATACAGTAGAGATATAACTGAGGGTCAGGTTACCCGACAGTGAGGTGCTGGGGGTAACAGAAGCCACGGGAATCTGTGGCATGGAGGCTGAGGAGAAGGTGGAGTACGAGGATGCACAGGATGTGATGGGGGAGGAAGAGGAGGTGACTGGAGAGTTTTTCTCCAGACTTGGGGAGTTCTCCCACGCTTTGCGAGCTGATTCCATCTAAGGAGGAGACGGAGAGAAATTAGTGCATGCGTAATATTTCACAGACGCTCTAGAGAGAAGTGTTTCTAAGAGAAAGCGATGTTGGCTGGAGTGTGCTGTTTGCCTGTGTACCTTTAGTGTCAGGTCAACAGTAGCAGGAGACACGGTGCTGAGGCTGGAGCTCTGCTGCAGCGTCTCTCGCCGAGGGAGGGGCAACGAGTGGGGGAGTGCCACCTGAAACACACCAAACAGCAGTCTTTAAATAATGCCAACTCACAACAACTGTAAAGGTCCAGATGCGTGACCTCTTAAAATAGAAAAAAAGAAAGCTGTCAAACAGTGGTGCCACTGTAAGGATACTCACGCTTGCCACCAAACTTTCCTCCATTTTGTTCCCTCCTGTGGGAACACTGTCAGCTAGTGAGGAGGAGGGGGCGGTGTAGTCAGTGACAGACTCCTGAGAGGGAGACAGACGTGTTGTTAGCAGTGCCGTTTTTTTTTTTTTTTATTACTCTTAGTGTTCACTATGAAAAACGGAGTTGGCAAAGGTAAGATTCAATTGATAGATTTACTCTACTAAATTTTGTCTCGAGTTTGTAGAGACATTACTGATATGGTACCATCATGAAATGATGATGATAAAGTACCTTGCTGCTGTACTCTGCTGAGGGGACTGTGATCATGCCCTCGATGTCTCCTCCCAGCTCTGGTACTGTGGTGTCACTGGTGGGAGGAGTGGAGTCTGTGGCTCTACTGACGACTCCTGCGGGGACTCCTCCCTCCAGCCCCTCGCCTTCTCCTCCACGTGCGTCTTTGGCTTTGCGGTTCTTAAGAGAACGCTCTTTACCGATGGGACCAGGCTTGTACTCCTTGGTTTCCACTGGTTCCATTTCAGGAAGCTGGGGAGGAGGAGAGATTTAACATTGGAGTGGAGTTCTTTAAAAGAATTAATAGGAATCAATGTTCGTGTTGGGCAGCTGCGAGATTCCTCCACGGCAGAGTTACCTTCTGTGTTTTGATTGGGCCGGCTCGAGGTTGTTTCTGTCTCTGTTCTTTGGGAGCGGGTAGTTTGTTTTCAGAAACAGTTTCTAGTAACGCTGGAACTCCATCACTGTCAGTGCTGCCTGCAGATGATGGTGCTCCAAACTGAATACTGTCTATTGCCAATTCTACATTGCCTTCGGATCCAGGCTTCACACCCTGGAATAAAAAGTGTTCTCATGATTTATCATTTGGCAAAAAAGACCATATACTGAAGGAAAAAAATGAGACAGCTGTGTTTAACATACCTCAGAGGAGACCGTGCCAGTGAAGGAGGTAAGAGGTTTGTTCCAGGCACTCACAGAAGGTGGCTGAGGAGGGCTGATCGGACCAACTGGAATATACAGATTGCATATTTTAGACAAGAGCTTGTTGATAAATTCCCTCCTGGAGTTGTGAGGAATATTTTAACATGAATTGACTTATCCACTCACGCTTCTTGACATCAGGAAGGACAGTGGAGCCCGCCACCTTATTCTCCCACAGTTCTGTACCCAGAGTGCTGTGTGTCTGCGTTGGTGCAGGGGGTAGGCTCTTTGAGGTAAAGTCCACAGTGGCAGGGGGGATGGAGGGGAGAGGAGCCACTGCTCCCTCCAGAGTCTGAGGGGATGCAGCAGGCTGTGAGGGGGCAAGGTGAGGATGCTGGGGAGCAGAAATGGGGGGCTGCTGTTGGGCCTGGGGTGTGGAGGCTACCGGTGGTTGAGACTGAGAGGCCTGTTGCTGCTGCTGCTGCTGCTGCTGCTGTTGTTGTTGTTGTTGCTGCTGTGATGACTGCTTTTTAGCAAATCTTGGTGGTAATTTTCCTCCGCCTCCTCTACCCTTTTCACCAGAGCCTTTTTTACTCCAGTTCTGTAGGAGTGTTAATAGAGTATAATGTATCAAAGATGTAGGGCTCATTACCATCAAATACATGCATTGGTGCAAGCTCTCTTCCTCTTACCTGAGTAGTCTGCTCTTCCTTTTTCCGTTTCTCTTCATCCTGCAGCCGTTTTTGTTGCTTGCGGGAGACCACCTCTGTGAAGCCATCATCATTGGTGCTGGACTGTGGGTCCTCTGTGGTGGTGACCTCTGGGTGGTCGTCAATGATCACCACACCTACAGTGACAGGAATCCAGACGTTTAACATTCAGTTTTCAGATGACTTGCAGCTGGGGCCAGGTATATGCTCATCTGTAAGAGGCAAGTGTCAAAAGTATACATGCGATTACTTACTGGCATAATTGTTGAGATCAAACTGAGAAAGAGCATTCTCTTTGGGCTTCTTAGCAGCCTGTTTGGCCTCATCTTTGCGACGGACAGGCTGATCTTTAGACCGCTGGGCTGCTCCTCCAGCTGTTGGTCCTGTCCCCTCTGAGTTTTGCTGGGCTCCAGGGCTGTTCAATTCCAAGACACGTGTTGGAGACAAAGAAAAATCAAGTTGGTGAGAACAGTGTAGAAGTGAAGCAATGTTTACATGTAAAATAAAGTCGAGTTTTGTGCAAACATATCTCTTTTCCGAGGAAAAAATATGCCTCTATTACCATCCCCTGACGAAAGCAAAAGATAAGAACGATGCCACTAGACAAAGTGTGTCAAACTAGATGATTGACTTTGTTTTCATCAGAAATGCCACAGCTAAGGTACAGTAAGAGTCTGAAAATACCGCTATGCTGATGCCATATTTTCAACCAAAAAAAAAAAAAAAAAAAAACATTGATGGCCAGTAACAGCACACTTGAGGACAGTTAACTACCCACGTGGAGTATCCTTTAACAACTTTAACTAATTTGGACAGGCAATAACAGTTAACTGAAATATGTAGATCCTGCACTAGTGTTACACAGTACAACTCTTAATTAGGAAGAATACTACACAAAAGGTTTATTGTGTGAGAATGAACCTGTTGCACACTGTTCATTGAGTCAACTTCATTGTGTTCAAGTGTTAATGTAAGCAGAGAAAATAAATGCCTTGCACACAAAAGCCTGATTGTCCAAACTCACCCTTTGCGGCCAGCTTTGGTCCCTCCCCTCCTCTCCCCTTTGCCCCCTGTGTAACTCCGGCCTGGTTTAGCTCCACTGTTGCCTCTGCGATTCTGTCTCTCTGTAGGCCTCTGACTAGAGAAACTCCTCTTTGCTGCAGGAGCCCCTTCGCGTTTTGGAATCATCCCTCCTTCAGGGAGGCTTTTATTGGGGGTCAGAGAGCCCTGGGGGGGTGCAGGTGCTGGAGCAGAGGCGGTGGCTGTTTCATTTGCGGCCTCCAATGCTCCTTTCCTTTCCTCCCGCTCTCTTCTTTCATTGAAGTCGCTGCTTTCAGAGGCAGTTTCCCATTCCTCATTGGCTTGATCTGAAGAGTTCTGGTTGGACAAGTCAGGGGACTTTGTACCGACTGCAGCGATGGTAGGGCTGCTGGTCTCAGGCAAGGGTGCTTCTACAGGAGAGGACAAGTCAGGTGCAGGCATAGTGGCTGCCACTTCTGCAGGCACAGTTACAGGGGTTCCTGGAGCTCTAGAGAGGGTTGGGGAGAGGGAGACAAGGGCAGGTGTAGAGCTAGGGACAGCAGCGGCGGCAGCAGGCACTGGGAGTAGAGGGACAGGGGGACTTGGTGCTGTCTCTCCACTAGCCAACACTGCAGCCTCCCGTTCTTTCAAGCGCCTGAAGCGTGGGGGTTTATCTTGCCTTGGGGGCCGTGCTGGTCTGGATCGACGAGGTCTTTCTCTACTACTCTGAGGAGCCCCGTCCCCAAATTTCTTGCCATCACACTTGGGAGGCCGCCGGTCAGCAGGATGATTGTCATATCTTTGTGTGGACTCTGTGTCCTCAGGCCTGAATGTCTCCATGGGTTTAGAGGGCCACTGAGAGGAGGACTCTCTACCTGCTGGCCGTCTAAGAGGGGCTGAGCGAGGGCCGCCGCGTTCCCTTGCTCCACCTCGTCTACTGTATAGTCCTCCTCTTCCTCGCCGAGAAGGCTCTCCTTTAGGAAGGAATCCTGGTTTGGGCCTGCTTTCATCATCCCCTCTGGATCCAATCTTTTCCCCCATGTGAGGAGGTCCAAAGCCTGGCTTGTGGGGCCCAGACCGAGACTCCCCAGGGAGCTCTCGTCTGAGTGGACGGCTAGGTTTGGTACTAGGCTCACGGTCAGAGGGTCCAGTATCACTGGCAGACTCCCTCCCACCTTCACTTTCAGAATCTGTGTCTGAACCACGACGCCGTCTACGTTTTGGTATAACCTCAAAGTCTGAGCTTTCGCTGCGTGTCTCGCTTTCTTCCCTGTTGCGAAAGGCAACAGCGCCTCCAGCAGAAGGTAAATCAGAGCGTGATCGGGGCTCTCGGTAAGGGTATTCTGGCCGACTTCGACCACGACTTCCCCTGCCACGGCCACTGTAAGTCCCCCGGTAGCTCCGTCCTCTGGAGTAATACTCCCCACGTCCACGTCCTTTGAAAGTTGAGTCAGCAGGCCACTCCCTCTCCCTGTCCTTGTCCATTTCCTTCTCCCTCTCACGTTCCCTCTCCCTCTCCTCTCGTCGGTAGGCACGTGGAGGAAGATTGGACTCTTTCCTGGAGGGCAGTTTGGGTTCTGGGTGCTTGTCATTGCTGGGCGGTTTGTCTGCTTTGTCCTCCTGTGAGGAAGAGGTGGGAGCCCCAGATGAAGGCTGAGAGTCCCTGGCTCTCTGATGGCCAGTTGGCGTTTCCTCTGCCTCAGAGGCTTCTCTTTTTCCCTCACTCTGAGGTCTGGAGCCCTCAGACACAGCAGCTGCAGCAGAAGGCGCTTTGGATGACTGATCCTTTTTGGATCGGTCTCCTCTATCCCCTCTCTCATGACGCTTCTCTCTCTCTTCTCTTTGCTCCCTCTCTTCTTTCATGTCCCTTAGGACAGGCTTCTTTATAGGCCCAGACCTGCGGACAGGTCTCTCTCCCCCTGGTCCTTCTCTGCGTCCTGTCCCTGATCTCCCTCCCCAGCGCAGATCAGCTTTCTGTTTGCTAGTGGCTGGCAGAGGCAGCTTCTCTTGTTTGTGTAATCCATCAGCAGGGGGTGTAGCCCTGTTGCTAGTCACCGCAGCCTGGGGGTAGAGGTCATTCTGGGGCTTATCATCAGCCCTTTCTCCTGTGTCCAGTGATCCTAGCTCCAGTGATTTTGTTCCCAAGGGTAGTCCATCAAACCTGGGCTCATCCTGCTTGAGGGAGTGGCTGGAGCCCTGGGAGACACTCTTCTGGAGCATAGCTTGACCAAGAGCTTCTACCTCTTCCCCGCTGGGTAGGCCTGGTTCCTCAGAATCAAACGCTGAGCTTACTGTGGCCCTGTCTAGAGGCCCTGGCACATCTTCTGGGCCCTGGGTAAATGCTGAAAGGGACTCTGTAGGGTCCTGGAAGAAGTTACTTTTATGAGAGTCCAATGCACTGTGGTCCTGGGGATATATCGGTGGAAGACCCCTGTCAAGATCCAAACTGGAGTCCAGCCTGTAGAGACACAAAGGTTATTGCATCATGCAGATAATAAATTATTATTATTATTATATTAACAAAGTGTTTATGCTGCCATTTATTCTATCTATTTATTTATTTTTTTTAACCTTGACTCCTTATTTTCGTCACGCCCTTTTGGAGGAGTCACAGACGGTAATGGCTCCGACTGTGGGTATGGGTCCGACCCCCATACCATCCGAGAGTCTGAAGGCAGGCCATGGTCACGAATTGGTCGGGTCAAGTGGTCAAAGGAGTCAGAGCTGGAACTGGAGTTGTCACCGGGCTCTCTGCGCACAATCTGCTTAGGAGGCATTCTCCCTGGAGACGATAAATTAAAAAAGGACTTTAACAAAGGTTGTCTGGCATAGCTGTCAGAACAGTTAGTACATTAATCACAAACCAACATACTCATACAGTCTGCATTTCTATTCCACATAACTCCCTACCAGGGTGAATGTTTGTTGGCATGTCCATGGGAGGACGTCCTGACATCATGCGGGGGTCCATGTAGGACTGCATCATGAGCCAGCGGGGGTCGAACCCCATAGAGGCAAGATGCTGGTGATGGGGGCCGATGGGCTGATACATGGAGCGGTGTTGTTGCTGCTGCTGCTGCTGCTGCTGCTGCTGCTGGGTAGCTGGGACTCCACCACCACCTGATGGAGACACGGAGCCCCCACTCTGCTGTTGCTGCTGCTGCCATTGTTGCTGCTTCATCTGCTCCTACAAGACCAATGAGGAATCATAATTTTTATATTGTATTTATTTATTCATTTATTCTTCGATTCTTTTATTTTTTATCATTTTACACATTTAGTTCTCATGCTACGTCCAACACGTCCACTGCAGAAAGGTCTAATTCACATTAAATGTTCTCTTCTTATGACAACATTGAAGGGGTCAATGTATGACCAAACTAATATTCATTATCAAGTCTCCTTTTTGGTTCACAGTTTGGAAACTAGTGCAGTAGTTCAGGAAGCTAGATATGGACACCCTTACCTGTTGTCTGAGGAAACGAGGTGGCAAAGACTTTTGAAACTGCTTGGAATAGCCTGAGGTGAGAGAGGGACGCATAGCAGCTGCTGCTTCCCCTTCCAGCTGAGGTGGTGCCACAGGGACTTCCTCACCACTGGGGGTTTCAATGTGAGGCAGAGACAGGTGGGGCTCATCCACTACAGGAAAACAAAACCAACAGAATTGGTATCTGTGACTGAAAGAATGGCATTTATAATGATTGCAACTTTGGCTGGAGTTAGCTCACCTCTGTTGTCCTCCATGTTAAAATAGTCTCGGATAGGCACTGTTGTCCTGTCAGTCTGGTTCTCCTCCATTAAGGGGCCAACCTCAACCAAGGAGCTCTCTCCCTCGCTCTGAGGTTCTGGAGCTACAGCCACAGGTCTCTGGACAGGGGGGCTGGGCTGACGAGTCAGGTGAACCTCCTCCTCTACAGTTTGCTCTACTCGCTCCATCCTCTCCCTGTCTCTATCCACCCTCTCAGGTAGAGGAACTTGCATGATTGGGGCCTGCGATTGTGAAACTGGGACCGAAGGTGCGGGACTGGATGCAGGAACAGGAGCTGATGAGGAGGCTTCCTCTTCAGCACCTGTGTCTTCATTGGTGGTCTGAGCAGGGGCAGATTTGCCCTCAGTTGCCTGGCGGTGTTTTTCATTTAGACGTTTAAGTTTTTCAGCACAGGCAGCAAGCCGCTGTTCTTCCATCCGCCGTTCCTCTTCCTCTCTTCTCCGTCTTGCTCGTTCTACTGCTTCAGAAATTTCTGGAGGCTTCTTTCGCTTTTGCCGCCAGGCCTCCGAGTCCTCATCACCAGCAGGTGGCACTGCAGCCTGTGGTTTGCTCCCACGCTGAGGTCCGCCAACAACAGTAGAACGACTGCCGCCCTGGAAATGAGAGAAATGAGTACAGACGCAGACCTGTCGCCTTGCTGTTGAAATGACTAGTGCATACATGATGGGGGGGGGGCGGTGTAGTGTAAAGCAGATCCAGCTTTACCTGATAGTCCTGCGGAGCAGCTGGCTTATTGTACTGCCCTATGCTGCCAGGTGATGGCGCTCTGGGATCACCGTCGGCCCATGCAGTTTTACTGGCGCCACGGTCCTCAGACCCCTCCTTCCAGCCCTCCTGACCGTCTGGTGGCCGAGATCTTACACGCTCCACTTTACCCATCCATTCCCTGAAAATGTCAAAAAAAGTTAAGTAAAAACAAAAAAACATTCTAACCGTTAGCTAACAGTTAGCTCGCTCTCCTAAACCACTCACCTCAACCTCAGGCTGCACATCAACCCTCCTCACATCTCCCACTTGATACAAATTGGCTTGGACAATTTTTATCATTTCCAAATCCTTTTACAAATCAAGTAGTACTGCCAGTGCTGGTATGCAATAAACATTTGGCTCTCAGTGTATTATTATGGTATACAGATCCATCTACTATAGCTAAAGTGCGTTCTAGCCACAATACATGAAAGTCCAATATATTTGTAAAATATTGTCAGTAAGGTAAATTATATACATTTTGGACTATATTGGCTGTTATGGAACACCTCCAGTGATTTTTTAGGAGTGAAGCACAGAAGCTAATGAGTCCTGAATGCAGGACAATGCAAGTGTTGAAAAGTTAATATCAAATACTCGCCAGTTTTCTCTTTTGTCTTTAGCAGCTTGGTTCTCCTCATCATCGCTGAAGTTTAGTTTCTCTGTGTAGTCCACCTCCATCTGAGCTCCTGGATTGCAGGAGGGAAAGGATTGATGTCAAATTACCTTTGACTATGTAAACACTTAAGTTAATAGGCAATTTATAGCTACTAACCTGCCCAGCCCTCATCAGCATCAATGTCCAAGTTGTCCAGCTCTTTTAGTTCTGTTGCACTGATGATAGATGGTCTGTCAGGGTCCTGGAGCCAGGACTGAGGAGGGGGCTGCTGGGCTCTTGCTGAACGTGGACCCCTAAACCCCAAACAAGAGAAAAAAGGAGAGGAAAGTTTATTATAAGAACTTTAGGCCATTACCATTATAGGACTTTTTACTTGCCCTTAAAGTGAGTAATTGCCATGTTAATTATCAAAATAGGAATATAGAGGAGGTATACAGAGTTTGTGCAATGATTAAATACATTAAAAAAAGAAATCTTTAATTTCACTTCAACTCAGGTATATTAAAATGTGAACTCACTTTGCTCCATCTTGTGGTACAGGGTATCTGAAGTTTCCTTGCCCTGGGCCAAAAGACATTTGAGGATAGGCGTGGAACATCTAAAAACGCAAACAGTGACAATCACACAGGGTCGAGATACAACTAGATACTGTGACTTTGATATGATCCAGTGTGTCAAACTGACTTACGTAAGGTGGCATCATGCTCCTGAAAGCAGGGTCAAAGTGAGTTGGCACCCCAGCCGGAGGCTGCTGTCCCCCATTAAGTTTAGGCTGAGGAGGACCAGAGGGGGGCAACCTCTCCCTGACATCTCTCTTCTCCCTCTGGCCGTCAGTGGTTACGTTTCTCCCAGGCTCATCGACTTCCTCTGGTGGTGTAGAGGTACCAAGGCTCGTACTACCTTCCTCCGGAGCCCTGTTGTCCATCTCAGGGGGGCTGGGTGCAGTGTTCAAATTCCTGCCTCCGCCCTCACGCCAACTGCCAACATCTAACATGGAAGGAGGGAAGAGAAACATTTAATGCTGGACTTGACTTACAGTCAGGGGCCTGAGGTTCCTCAACACCCCACAAACAGACAGTAACCAGTGAACGCTGACTGATGCTTATGTATGTGACTGCGGTCATACTTTGAGGTCTGAGGCTGGGGCCTGGTCCATAAGGCTCCTCCTCTTGACCGTCCCCTTTCTCTACCTCACCAGCCGCCTGCAAGCTGGGAAACTCCTGGTGAAAATGGCTGCTCACACGAGGAGCTCCTGTACAATACAAGCACATGATTATGAATGCACAGAAATCACAAGATTGAAGGTAATACAGTGACGTACAGAGAGGCATTGAAGGGTCTAATCCTCCGTTGGTACACAGCACCCCTTCCACAACATCACATTTAGTGGAGATCAAATGGTCTGTATTCCATGTAGACTGTATTGGTTGAGTGCTTTAGACCAAATGAGAATTTTGTTTGTTCGGACACAAGTAGGAAATGTACTGGGTAGTGCTTATAGCATCATATATGCTATATGCTATATATATGCTAAGGAGGACCACGGGCCTACAACATAGGCAAACTATATTTTATGAGTAGGTATAAACTTAGGTTTAGAGCGCAAGTTTAGAGCATATTTACCTTCTTGTTGTGTCTGCTTGCTGTTGGCCCAGGAGCGGCTGCCCCCAATAGAAAGCTCTTGTGGCTGGAGAACTACCGGCTTGTTTGGGGGTGGGGGCGTTTCCTGTTGCCTGTGACGCATAAAACAGTTTAGAGTTTCCAGTAAAACGTGGAAGAAAGACAGCTTCTCTTCTAACATTTCCAGTTATTCTGTAGTGTTTGACATAAACCTTAACTTGTGTGAGTGAGAATGTAACTAAAATTTACCTCTCGTCCCCTCCCTCGGTTCGAGATGCCCAGCCACTACCGTCTTTGGGGACAATGTTGACGTTGGGGTCGTTTCCCTTGTTCTCTGCCTTCAGGCTGGGCAGGTTGGCCGGAGGGGGCATGCGCCGGCTGACAGCAACTTTGCCCAAACTCTGGAGCCCATGTCTGGCAGCCACTGTGAGGAATATTACACACAGGGGAACAGCAAAATTTGGGTTTTTAAGAAAGTTACGGTAAGACCTTGATCATCCTTAAAGATTATATAGCCTCGATCACCTGAACTCAACTAAGACAAAACAAGCTTTTCACATCTACTGCAAAAACAGCCCATTAATTAGTTACTGACAAGACTGACAGGGAATGATTGTGCAGACTTACCTGCAGTTTTCTGGGTTTCCAGAGATTTGCCCTTGTAGGTGTTGAAGAGGCTAAGGGTTGCATACTTTGTTTTGCCATCCTTTGCCTTGGTGCTCTGCCCTGACTTCTCGGACATTTCGCTGGAAACTCATTGAGTCTGGTCCTTTGGCCTCGCCCCCAGAACCAGCCTCCTACAGACCAAGGGTGAGACAAAAATGAGAACGCAGAGATTATAGATAAGACTCTGGACACTAGACCACAACAGGGATCTGAACCGTCTTTGATGTTCACCAACAAACTACAGTTTAGATGAAATCTCTGCTAATTCAACACCTGAGCCTGATGGTTTACAAAGCAATGAAGGTGCCCTGCATCTGCTTTTGTGGAGAACAGTGCTTCAGGCACCAAAAACTGAGTCATTGGCCTGCCATGACATAATGAATTTAATAGACAGGCAATGCATCGAATTTAATGACACCAACAACAAAACCAAAAAAAAAAAAAAAGCCTGTATTTAATTTTGGATCAAAAATGATTTGCCTATTCCCGATCCACTAAATAAAAGGTCAGTATTGGCTCCAACCTGGCAAAGCACCCATATATTTCAACAATGCAAAGCAACTGATTTAAGGCAGACGCACACACATGACATAAGACTAAGGCAGGACTTTTGTGCCACAGCCTCACTATACTGCCTGAGTAGAACTAGCCTGCATCAATCTATAGATCGGGGCAGCTCCCAGTTTTAATTATTTGATGGAGCAGTATCTGCTATGTAAAGCCTGAACCGTTTCTGACCTTTGTTTGCTACGCGTAAAACAGCTGGCAAAAATGCCCCATTGAGCTTCGTTACAATACTGGAGCGTGAGCAAACTGTGGAACACTCCACAGCCAGTTGTTTCTCTTAATGATACATGTTGTGTGTGTTGGGGAACCATGCAAGGGAGGGCGAAGGAGTTTGGACTGCAGTCATAGTGTGTTTCACCATCAGATGTGTCTACTAGAGTAGACTAGAGAAATCTGAAAGCAGTGTGAAGCGGATAAAGACAGCAGCAAGACACACTGATCGGTGGGTGGGGGCAAATGGAGCAGGACTTAGCTTACTCAGAGGGGTCACAAGAAACACAGAAAGTGAATTAGAGTGAGCAGTACCATGGGCAGAGAGACAGCATGTTTAAGGCTGCAGTGTCTTTCCTAAGTCACACAGCCATCATTTATTATTAACGGAGCAGTGGTGGAGCCGTGTCTCAGAGTGGGAGTGTGCGTGTTAGTGTGTGTTGGGGGGAGCTGACAGCTCTGATGAGCTCAGTCTCTATCAGCAACTTGGCCTTGGAACACTTTGCAAAGGAACGTCCATTTAAAGGAAAAGTCCTTTTGTTAGAAAACAATCTGGTTATTTTGTAAAATAAAAGTCAAATGCAATGATAGCCCAAACCATATAAATAAAACCCTGGCTGCAATTTCTTCCATTTCCTTCAAATAAGAGAACACGTGTCAATACCAAACAAAAAGTAATTTCAATCCAAACTTTAGATCATGTTCTGCAAGATTATAAATCTTCTGCCATGAGGAAAAAGACAACACCGTTACAAGTATTGCCTTATTGTAATCATACTACCTATGATGGTACATAAAGAAAATAAAATGTATAAAGATGAGGTATTGTAAAGGGCATCAGTATTGAATGATAGCCAGACCTACACGTATGCCTGCATGAATCTACTCTACCAGTCTACTTCAGATTCTTGTTACCCAATTGGTGTCAGTCAGGGGAGAAAAATGCTGCAAGTGCATCTTAACACTGGTGTATGCTTGTGTGACAAAGTGTTTCTGTGCCTCTGCTGCAGGTGTCTGCAGTGTACATTTAAGTACATGGGGCTTATGTGCACCTTTTCAAATGAGCAACAATGAGATGGGACAGTGCAGGATACAGACAGAGACAGGATAGAGATACAGGATAGAGACATATGGCATTTTCGCCTACATTTTTCTAGTTCTGGTAGCGGTTGTTGATCATTGAAGGTTGGGGAATGGTGACACTTTGATGCATTGTGGCTTTAGACCTATGTATCTGCAAATATGCTCTCCGCCATCTGAAAATGGTTCTTCCACAAACGCCAGACAATAACATTCAAGATTTCCAAATATGACGAGGCGACAACACATAACTGGTGTTTTCAACTTGTCTCGTGTCTTTGTCTTTTAGGCCAACAGCTCACACGTTCAGGCAAAGTACGGGAAGAGTGCATTGGGGGGAGCGGACAGCTCTGATGAGCTCAGTCTCTACCGGCTGCTTGGCCTTGTAACATTTTGAACACATGCTCGTTGATGTATGTGCACTGTATACGGTTGAAATGTGAAGACACAAAAATGATCTGGATAAAGATGTTGTTGAAAACCAGGCTGAGTGTTGCTTCTAAATTTGGCAGAGCAGATTGATCACAGATCAGCGGACACAATTTATGAGAAAACGACAAGTAAAAGAGGATCATTCATCATCATTATAAATCAGCATTTCTCAGACAGTTTTGTCATGTGCAGCAGTGATGCTTGACAGGAGGTGGAAAGGCAAAACCACCTGAATGTAGCAGGAGCACTTCATCATTTTAAAGAACTCTGTAAATTGCATCACTTCAGCAGGTCTGACAAAGTAGTAGAAAAGCCTCAGTCTTGGCTATTGAGGGTGTTTGTCTGAGACCCCCACACACACCACAGAACACACACTAATTATATCAAACATGCCTGACAAAAAATCAAAACTTTTTTTTTTTTTTTTTTAAAAAGGGGTTTCCAACCAGGTAAAGGTGTCATCACTGAAGCTTTACAAACACTCACATTTGAGAGAAAAAACATATTCTATCAAGGTCAACTTAAGGAGTACCGGGCAGAGGGGCAGAGTCAAGTGTGCAAAATAGAGAGAGCATAAATTCTGACATCTGAGGGGTAGGTGATATGTGGGGATGTGTTTGAAATACGGAAACTGACTGGAGTAGGGAACACTCCTAGGAGTCCGAAATTGTGTCACCTCTTCAATGCCAATGTGACCACAGGAGAGTCACTTGGGGCTGAGCCCTCCACACTGAAGGGGTGAGTCAGTGTCCAATCCCCGTTCTCTTCCTACGTCAGGTCCACCTCTTAAACAATCGACATGCTGTATGTTCACTGAAGGCAAAGAGTAGGGACCGAGCTCCCTTTTTGAAGTGTTTTCAGATACATCGAGAGACACTAATAACGAAAAAAAACTCAAGATTCGTCTCCCAGCATACAATAGCATCCCTGCACCCAGCCTCCATCAGCTCAGCCTGACCCCACACCCTTGCATCACAGTCCATCCGTCAAGGTGGGCCCCTTTCCTTCCTTTTCCAAAACTCAAAATACCAACATTTCAGTGTCCTGCTGGTTTGTTTGTATGTGCATGTGTTAAAATGTTCCCCACAGATTTTGAAATGATATTAATACAGCTGGCATTTTCCATCCAGCAAACCATGTGGCCAGTAAAATGACTTTGTCTCTGATAATACTGCAGTGAGGAAACAAGCATCCAGTTTGCACATGATTATCATTTACTTTAATAGTGGAATAACCACTGCTTAGGAGGAGCCCAATAGTTTCGGGGAATTACAAGTGCGAGTGCAGTTATTTTGGAAGACTAAACAAAAAGAGGAACACAAAACATTAGGACCACAACAGCTACATTACAACTCTTCACATAGTTTGAACCTACTTCCAGGTTCAAACTGCAGGTCAGTCAGTTCAGATGACTGTAGTGCTCACACAGCCCTCTCTTTCCACGGAACTGCCCTGGCTAAAATCAGAGGTCATGTCGATGGCCTAAATGATGGGTGATGGAGAAGCAGACTTGTATTTCATTAACCCAATTAGTTTGTATTGTAATGCCTTCTCTGGTGAAGAAATCTCTCCCATGGCAATGGTCAGTATATCATGTTACTCATCTTTAAGTGTACTACCCAAAGTTTCAACAATAAGACTAAGGTTGTAATTTTATCCTATGTATTCCATGTGTGCTGTGGACATACGTACAGATACTGCCACTGGCCCGTTAATAGGAAGTGTGATGTTGTATCCACTACTTGAACCGATTAGTGCACACAATCATCAACCAACTAGTCTTCACTTTGATCAGAGTCAATGCAGGGAGCACCTCTACCATTGCCTACCGTTTTTAACCCAGTGAAGAAAAAAGCATATAAAAGGGGACTGGAAACCACTAAAAATTACTGTGGTTCTCCAGCGCCATAACATCAATACCACTGAGATGGTCTCCCTTGGGAGCTGGTGGTAATTTCATCAACTGCACAAGAAACTGGAGGGTGGCTATGTTTTCATTCATTACGAGCACAGAAGTGCTGAAAGTCAAAGCAGAACTGAAGCATTTGTTATGGCATATGCTAGTTTGTCCATCTGTTAAAGTCAGCATAATGTGAAGAGTATCACTATAGAGAAAGCGTTAGCATCTCTTTCTCCTATAAATCAATGCATCTCTAGAGACACTTCCATTTTCAGCAGGAGATCTCTGATCAGGCCAAGGCATTGGCTGCTGAATCAATAAGCACTACACCAATCAATATACGTCTGAATGGGCAAAGCTAGTCAGATGGAGACCCATTTCTAATCATGGATGCATGTGTAGAAAGCATCTCCCAGGTGGTTTCCACATCTACAAATAGAGTTTATGGATCACCTGAAGACTTTCACAGCCCAGCACTGCCAAACTCTCAAATGCGCACTTTCACACAGGGAAAATGTGCTCCTTTATGACCACTTGGGATCTGCAGGACGTTGCGACTGAGGAGCAAAGCAGTGAGCTAAGCTGTGCTCAAAATGTAAGATCACGACAAATCAAGTCTAAGATCATAAACGGTTCCCGGCACGTTCAGTCCAATTCAGAGGAGCTGAGAGCCAAATTTATGACGCCGCATTGTTTCTGTAAATCACTGCCACTGATGAGTCTGCAGGCCATCCCTCACCATGAGTCAAACTACTGGTGGGCTGGGTGGCTCATACCGGCAGGGAGAGGAGGCCCTTCACGCCCGGAACTCAACCACACCGGGCTCAAATAACACTCAAATTGCGCAAAAGTCACTCGCAAAAATGCAGACATCGTGATCCAGCCAGCAACAGAGGCTCCGACATGAAGCACCGTGGTGTTAGAGAGCAGGCCGCCGGCGTGCATCATTAAGCATAGTTTCGTTTCTTACTAGTCGCCATCACATCCACTTTCAGCGCTCCAGTGTCCGGAGCATGCTAACCAGCTAGCGTAGTGTGAACAGCAACACACCAGCTCCTGGGCTCAAAGCAGCGCAAATGTTCAACTCGTGTGACATGCAGACCCACCTGCCACCGCCGGTGCCTCCTTTGTCCTTTGGGCTGTTGTGTGGCCCGACTTGGAATCCGGTTTCGGCCTGGTTTGTGTGAGTGTGTGGACGAGAGAGTGTGAGTGTGTGTGTGTGTGTCTGGCCGGCGGATTACAAAAGCTGGTTAGCCTGCTAACCCAGTTCGGCTAACGATGGTTAGCTAGTTTGCTCGCTGGCTGCCAACAAACCGCTCTCCACATGCACGGCTGCTCTCCTCTGTCCCCTGCGCCGCCTTTTAGCCGCCGGTCCGCTCCTGTCTGCTTGGCCCTGACTTCGGGATCCGGTGTGCGGTCGTCCCGTGGCTCCGTGTCTCTCCCCACCCGTTATCTCGTGCCAGACCGTTTTTCTAGTTGAGTGAGGCCCCGCTCGCGCCGCGGCCTGTCGCACAATCAAAGATGGCAGACCGGAGTTGCCAGATTTATGCTCTCGTATCCCCCTCTCTCAAGTCCTGACCCTGTGTGCAGGTGCTCAGTCTCTCACATCTATCAACCTCAGACACAGCTGGATTCAGCTGTGTCTACAAAAAAGGCCGGTACACTTCTTACCTGCTGGCATTAAAGGCTCTGACACTATATATACATCTACAATATAACAGTCACACCATGAAGCCAAAGAGATGTTTCCTTTTAATGCACACATTACGTTTAATTTGTGGTTGATCGTTAACATTTAACAGGCCGAACAGGATACCAAAACACACAGTAATTACTGACTTACCCACCGACCAACTCTCTCTGAAGTTTGGGGTCCAGAAAACATTTTTGGTTAACATACAATTACTATACCATATCCATACCTCATGCATACAAAGGATCCTGTACATAGTAATTTCATATTTATTTCACCATGTGTGTGTGTGTGTGTGTGTGTGTGTGTGTGTGTGTGTGTGTGATTTTTGCTTAAGTTAATGTGTTTCATTTGCTCTTGTCTCCCTGTTTATCTGTTTATGTGTGAGTACATGAGGGCAGTAGAAAAAACGAAATCAGATTCCTTCTATGTGTTCACATAGTTGGCCAATGAAGGTGATTACTAAATTATAAATACTGTGTTGGCTTAAGTAATATTTCAGTTTACTCTACATAACTAATGCTAATCGGACCTTGTAGTTTAGAGTGAACTTAACCGAGGTTGTCGTAAATGAAGCCAGCTGTGGTGTTAATGAGTGCTCCTAATCCGTTTTGTCAGCGGTACCTTTAGTCTAACTCATAAGTCACTATATTTACGTTATCTGCTACATATGTCAAATCCTTTCCATGTCCTAAGTGATACTACTAGCCTACCAAAGGTGTCCCTAAACCTGGCAACCCAAATGTTAACGAGTCACGCGTGGACGATTCTTCTTCCGGGGTGTACCGGTGGTTCACGAGCAGCGCTCAGTTTGAAGTCTGTTTAAAGTCCATCTATCTATCTGTCTGCCTGTCTGTCTATCTTCACCCCAAACACTTCAGTGAGGTAAATAAATTACAGTCTAACTGGCCACCAATGGACTGAACAACAAAACCATCAAGCTGCTGCTTTCTATATTTTTACATTAACAGAGCCAGCGGTGAACGAACATCAGGACATGCTTCTCTTTCCTAATTTTTGTCAATAATACACACACATACACACATTAATAAAACACATAAAATTAGAAAACATTTTTTTCTCTGCTCCATATTCATTGGTATTGTTTATTTTTAATTCAATGTCTTGATTCTTCTGATTTAAGGGGAAATCATATCACACAATTGTGCAATGTCATCTTTAAAAAGAAAACAGTCAACTAGGCCTACCGGCTCTGACTGCATGAGATTCAGAGTAGATCCCTGAGGGAGATCCTCAAGCACATGATCCCAGTATGATGCAGGGAGACACAAAGGACCACCTTTACAATTCAGTTTCATGGTTTTTCAGGCCAAACATCTGCTGAGTTCTGAAGCTGCCATTAGGTGGCATCATTGACCAATGTACATTATCCTTCAAGCTCATGAGATGAAATGGAGAGAGGAGCAATCTTTATTTACTACGTACAGTTCTAAGGTCAGTTTTATGATATATTTAGGTTAGGTAATTATTGTATTTTCTACACGACTATGCATGTAAGATTAAATGACCAAACAGTATACAAAATAGAGGATCACATCAACTTGCAGATACATTAAATGCTGCTGCTTGCAAATGCATTACCCTAACAGGAAGTTAACTCTTAAAGGACTACTTTTGACATATATATATTTTATTTATGCTATCCATGCTAGTTATCATAAGCAGCAAATCTCTACCAGCAAGTCAGCCATGAATCATACAGTCGTGATTACATCAGATTTGAACTGAACATTAATCACACATCACTGTGCAGGCAGGTAGACTTTTATCTTGTCCATCAGTGCAGTGGGACCTTGTAGGAAATCAGGAAGGTTGTTCCTGTTGATGTAGGCGGCCAAGCCCACGGCAGCAGCTGACAGAGCCAGAGGCAGCATGAACGACCTCTTGGCTTTGGGTTCATCACAGGGCCTTGTCTGCATGGGTTGAGCCACTCTCTCCCACTGAGTGAAGATGGCCTGACGGGCTCCCGCCCACTTTCCTGGCCCTCTGAGACGATACTGGTAAGGTGTGCCGGGACCGAACATCACATTCAGTCCCAGCCTGGGATCTGTCAGCAGCATCTTCAGGAAATTGGGTTGAACCCCCACCAGCTGTGCTATCTCATCCATGTAGCTGATATAGTCAACCTGGATGGTGTGTCTCTGACTGGTGACATACCTGGAAAAGAGACTCAAGCTGAACATGTTGTGGATAACAGCATTTGGTGCCTTTTAAATCCCAAACGGACTACTAACTCCTCCTAACGTGGATAAAAATTCACAATTCTACCTTTTAGCCATTGCCTCCTCCTTGTACTGAATATCTTTTAGCATGCAAGTCATCGAGGGAAGCTTGATGTTACCTGTTATAAATGAGAGCAATGGTGAGAGAATAGGCTTCTTATACTCAATGTATTTCTGTAAACAAAGGAGTTTTAAGCAAAAGCTCTTGTTCATTATTTTACAGAACCTGTATTACCTTTAAAGACGCGTGTGGCCCATCTGGCCTGCATCTCAGAGACGGGTATAGTGCCTCCCAGTGGCTGCACTAGACCAATGATGGCCAGCGTGGGGCGGTCCAACTCAGGAGGAAACACATTCTTGTACAGAGATGCTTTGTTCTGAGACGCTGAGACCACATGAGAGGCCAGGAAAGGAAAGGAAAACCTGTAACCAGTGGCAAACACCTGCAAGACAAAGATCTCATCTCAGTCACACACCACTGGCCAACTGCACTGCTGTGCTCTGTGTGTGTGTGTGTGTGTGTGTGTGTGTGTGTGTGTGTGTGTGTGTGTGAGTGAGTGAGCACACACTCGTAATTATTATACCTACCACCAGATCAACACCTTCCACTACACTGCCGTCATCAAACTCCACACTGGACCCCTGAAATCTGCGGATGTTGGTTTTCACCTGAACTGTTCCAGATAGGATCCGGTTGGGAAGCTCATCATTCACTGTGGGATGTTGGCTGAACAATCTGAGATTTATATTATTACACTGGTTAGTTATGCTGTCATAAAACATTTTCTAGTACAAAAGCCTTTTACTAAGCTGCAATATATGCTGTTGCTGCAATACCTGTGCTTTGGCTTCAAGTTGTACAGACTGTGATCAAATCTTTGGTTGACTTTTCTCTCAGTCATGCTGCAGACTAAACCAAAGGGAAGCGTTTGGCGGATAAACCTCACTAGCCTGTTGTTGACCATATCACGAGGAAGACCATTGTCTGAAACTCGATTTTGGATCCATGCTCCCCTCCGAGTGCTTAGATATACCTGTAAAGTAAGAAGTGAAGAAGTAAATCATTATGCCAGGTGAAGAGATCAAAGCCTTATTGTGCACCTGTGATGATCCATAAGTGCCCAACCTGCTTGGTGACTCTGCTCAGCTCCACTGCGATGTCTCCTCCAGAGTTTCCTATCCCAATCACCACAACCTTTTTATTCCTCCATTCCTCAGGTGTCTTGTAGTCTCTGCTGTGGAAATACTTTCCCTTGAAAGTGTCAATGCCTGAGAGGATAGATTGTAATTTTATCATTATTATCATTATTATTATTATAATTATTATTAATCTAACCTGTGTTCTGACTAAACTAAACAACAGACCTAAAGCAGATTGTTTCAGACACTCATAGTCACACATTTACATGTGTCATATCTTGAAGGACTCCGGTTCAATTTTCTGTTTCTCCGTACAGCCTGACAGGCAATGAATGAGTGAGTATACAGTGTAAAATATAGGAATAAGGACTTGATTCATGAGATGAATCTTTCCATATTAATGTGATAGCAAAGCAGGAAATACACTGTTTAGCTTACAAACTATATTATCTTATTGAAATGTGTGTCTTGGCTTTTTTCTTGTGTAATAGTGGATAGTTAAGACACACTTATTCAAACAATCAGTGAGGCTCAGGGTGGACAGTCTCTGTTAGGATGGGGCTGCTCACAACCAAAAGACATTTGCAACCTGTTTTTACAGGTTGCAAGCAGGCACAGCTTCATGTTAAGGGGTGGTAAGACATATCATGAAGGCACGATAACGACTAACTTACTCTTGTCTTTATATCTTTATCATCATGCAACCTTAACACTATTCCAAAGGTTGATTCTTAAATTACACATAATTTACAATACAATCATAATTTTCTTCTCCAAATTGTCCCTGAGTGAACAGGTTTTTTATATCCTGTAAGGTGTTACCTGGGAAGTCCTGCAGAGGCATGTTGGGATGGCAGTGATGTCCAATGCAGATCATCACGGCTTCAAAGATGTGCTTCTCCTTTTCGCCATCCTTGGTCTCCGTCTCAACATCCCACTGGCCGGACTGAGAAAAATCGGATCTCTGCTTCACCTGCAAGACTGTGGTCTGAACGATAAAAAGGCAGAAACAGTCAAACTAGGTGTTTTAATACAGTTGCATCTACGGATTATAAATTCAGCTGCCTGTAATCATGAAATAAGCAACATTTTACAGTCGAGAAAGAGATGAAACATCACGCTCAGTGTTGTGTACTTTAGTGAAGCATCCTTACATTGAAGCGTATGTGCTTGGTGAGCTGGAAGTGGTCGGCATACATTCGGAAGTAGTCCATGATGAGGGAGTTGTGCATGTAGTTGGGGAAGTGTGCAGGGACGGGAAAATCACTGAAACACATCATCTCCTTGGAGGTGTTGATGATGACGGAGTGGTAGATGCTGGCCCTGTCTGCCTCTGGATTCTCCTGCACAAACAGCCACACAGTGAGAATAAACTCATCCAAGTACAGAAAACTCTGTGAGGAAAAGAAGGTCCAACCTGCGCGCAGTGTGACCCACCTTAAACCTCCACAGACCACCAATGTCATCGCTGCTTTCAAAGCAGACGGGCTCCAGCCCCTCATCCAGACAGCACTTGATGCAAGCCAGACCTGAACTACCTGCTCCAACCACAGCCACACGACGAGTCATATCTCAGCTCTGTCAAGGATGAAGATCAGTCTGGAAAGTATTTCATCTGATAAGAAGATGATAGATTTGTGGAGCTACAAACAGCTGCCGACTTTCAGTGTTGATTACATATTAAAAGTTAATGTGTACATAGTCTAGTAACATTTTGAAGGCCAGTTTATTCCACTAACACTCTGCAAAACACAGAACCATGGTATTATAGTAGTATATATAGTATAGGTAATTATAGTTCAAATGATTGTATTTATTCATATCTATTTATTTAGCCCAATGACACTTGTACAACATGTAGAGACTATAATCTGTTTGTTAATATTATATCTAATATCATTGGACATCAACAAAGTGAAATACAGAATAACTTTCATATATCAAAGACGTGAGAACTCTTGCAGGCACGTGTGAGTGTCGTCTGTGAAAAATATGTTCCTGACTTTAAGGAATTAAATTGCACAGGTAATAGAAAAAGATAATTTAAGGTTACTACTTAAAACAACAACTTATGCAATTGCAAGCTACTTGAAATCCAATTAATATGCATAGCCACACATCTAAATCAGAGCATGGAAAATACAATAAGTGTGCATTGCTGGGCAAAAAGGTTTTTCACCCAGTGAGAAACAAAACAGAGCTGATGGGCATTAAAAACCAAATTAACTGAATCCAGTCTTCTAATGTTTCCATGCAATCCTGCAAAACACTCACCTGCTGTTACGCAAAAGAGAAAACTCACCGTCGCTCAGGTTAAGACAGTCGTCAAAGGAGTAATGAGCACCGTACTTTAGTGCTTTAGTACATCTGACATTTAATACACAGTCAGTGGCATGCATTGAAAACCTACACACACACACACACACACACACACACACACACTATCTATCTATCTATCTTCTGCACCACTGGGCAGTGGGCATCTGCTGACAAACTATCCCCAGTTTGGACCAGAGATTAGTAAACAGTATATAGTTAACATTAATGTAGTCACTACATTAAATCAAATGTATAATGATGATATAATAGTACTGTGTTAGTAACATATGCATTATTTATATATATATATATATATATATATACACACACACACACACACACATATATATATATATATATATAATTTCATACATACCATAAACCACTGGCATGTCATGAAATACACAACTAAGATGTATTGTTCTTGTAGGTTCTGTTGCTTCATTAAATCCATGTGCAAGAAAAACACTCTACATCGGTGGTCGGTGGAAGAGCACTCCGAGCAGGCCTACTTACATCTGGGTATGTGCCGACACCGACGTGAGTACTTAGTATTACTAGTGCAGTAAATCATTTCACAGCTCTTCACAGCCTTATCTAATCCCTGAACATGAGCACAGTATCTGAACATGGGAAGCCTCTCATGAGATCATGCTAAGCACTAAAAACTAAAGTTTTCTAAAGTTTGCTGCAGCACATCAACTTTTCTTAAATGTCCCGCCCCCATTCGGCCTGTGATTGGTCGGTTTACTAAAGCGAACCCTGACGAGTGGGCTTGATAAAAACAAACTAGTGATCTTACCCCTGTTGTCTTGTGTCCCAGCTGATAGTTGACTAAAAGTGGTGTGGCCGGGCTCAGGAGTGGGGGGGGGGTCTCTGCTCTCTGCTGCCTCCAGGCTCACTCGGCTGAGATGACTGACAGCCAACGGCGCCAAATAAATCATTTGTTATCTTAAAAGAAAATGTGGCTGGGCCTGCCCCGGGGGATGTCAACCTCATCTCTCCCGAGTTATTGGCACTATTACCGGTCATTGTTTTCTCGTCCATTCAGCGCATCTGCAGACTTTATCCAAGGGGCGGGCCCAGGTAAAGTCACATGGATTGGACAGAGAGTAATTGGCTGTGAGAGGGAGGCTGACAGGTGTAATGACCAACCACAGGGGCTGGTGAGAGGGCCGAGGACTCTGCCGTGTCGCTCTTGTTTCTGTGAGGGGATGCTGAGGAGGCCCACAGGGGTTTGTCCTGGTCATGACACGACAGAGAGCTGCTCACTAACAAAACAACTTTATGTCTTGACTTTATTGATTAATTAAGTTAAGAACACAGACCTTGTTTCAGCGGTCTGTCCGTCACAAGCTCTGATAAACCTGCCAACAAAAACAGGAAAGTGACATGTGAACAACTGTCCTGTGGTTGTAGCCGCTCATTGCACAGTGCTGTACTTTATGTTTTTAACTTCACCATCTGCATTATTAAAACATATTAGTATTATTCTCTTGAGGCTACTTACTATTTTAGTCAAAGTCTCCACATCAACATTCATTATAAGTTTAGACTTTTAGATGAACAGAAAGTTTTATCATCAAACAATTTAAAATATAGGCCTGATTTATTCCTGATTACACACAACTATTAAACAAATATTTAACTGCTTTAGAAAAACAGGCTTAGATGATGTAAAGACTTGTCCGTTATTATTTAAGGTGATTAAAGGTTTTGGTCATAGTAGGACTGCTTTTTTTATTTATACGATCATACACTTTGTCTTTCTCCAACCAAGGATTAAATGAAGGATTGATGACACATTGAAATGTAGCGTCATTGCCTTTCAGCCATGCCCACGTTTGTGTTCTTGTTTTGCAAATGAGGACATATTTAAAAAGCGTGTCTTATTCAGGCGTGAACAACGAAGACGCCGTCTTCTCTGGGCCAAAGCTCATTTAAAATGGACTGAGGCAAAATGGAAAACTGTTCAGATTAATCAAAATTTGAAATTCTTTTTGGAAACCACGGATGCCTAAAGAGGAGAGGGACCGTCCAGCTTGTTATCAGTAAACGGTTCAAAAGCCTGCATTTCTGATGGTATGGGGTTGTATTAGTGCCTGTGGCGTGGGGATGCTAGACAATGGTAAACAAGGCCCTGTCCCAAGTTTGAGAAGCGTTGCTGCCATGAAATTAAAAATGACATTCTTTTTCTTAAATGGTACATTTTCTTAGTTTAAACATTTGAGATGTTTTCTATGTTCTATTTTGAATAAAATATGAGTTTATGAGATTTGATCATGACATCCTGTTTTTATTTTTTTGTTTTACATTTTACACAGCGTCCCAACTTTTTTGGAACTGGGGTTGTTGTATGTGCATTAAGCATTTGCCAAGAAGATGGAGATCCCAGAGCAATCACACCTTAAAATCGTATGTTGAATAACAATTTGTAGATTAGTTAAACCTCTATCATTTAAAGCCACCATGAGGTGGCCACATTGTCTAATATATCATTATATTACCCGTCTCGGGATCACAGGTAGTATAGTGTAAAAATTACATATATGCATTTTAAATGTATGAAGAGCAATAACAGCTGAAAAGGACCACGCATGAGGTGCACATCACTGTGCAGGCAGGTAGACTTTTATCTTGTCCATCAGTGCAGTGGGACCTTGTAGGAAATCAGGAAGGTTGTTCCGGTTGATGTAGGCGGCCAAGCCCACGGCAGCAGCTGACAGAGCCAGAGGCAGCATGAACGACCTCTTGGCTTTGGGTTCATCACAGGGCCTGGTCTGCATGGGTTGAGCCACTCTCTCCCACTGAGTGAAGATGGCCTGACGGGCTCCCGCCCACTTTCCTGGCCCTCTGAGACGATACTGGTAGGGCGAGCCGGGACCGAACATCACATTCAGTCCCAGCCTGGGATCTGTCAGCAGCATCTTCAGAAAGTTGGGTTGAACCCCCACCAGCTGTGCTATCTCATCCATGTAGCTGATATAGTCAACCTGGATGGTGTGTCTCTGACTGGTGACATACCTGGAAAAGAGACTCAAGCTGAACATGTTGTGGATAACAGCATTTGGTGCCTTTTAAATCCAAAACGGACTACTAACTCCTCCTAATGTAGATAAAAATTCACAATTCTACCTTTTCGCCATTGCCTCCTCCTTGCACTGAATATCTTTTAGCATGCAAGTCATCGAGGGAAGCTTGATGCAGCCTATTTGAGAGGAGACATTGTGACAGAGGTTTGTCCTGTTAAACACAAACTACTTCTGTAAAGGACTGAGTGATGAGAAATGGTTGCACGTCTTAATGTGCCTGTATTACCTTTAAAGACGCGTGTGGCCCATCTGGCCTGCATCTCAGAGATGGGCATAATGGCTCCCAGTGGCTGCACTAGACCAATGATGGCCAGCGTGGGGCGGTCCAACTCAGGAGGAAACACATACTTGTACAGAGATGCTTTGTTCTGAGACGCTGAGACCACATGAGAGGCCAGGAAAGGAAAGGAAAACCTGTAACCAGTGGCAAACACCTGCAAGACAAAGATCTCATCTCAGTCACACACCACTGGCCAACTGCACTGCTGTGCTCTGTGTGTGTGTGTGTGTGTGTGTGTGTGTGTGTGTGTGTGTGTGTGTGTGTGTGTGTGAGTGAGTGAGCACACACTCGTAATTATTATACCTACCACCAGATCAACACCTTCCACTACACTGCCGTCATCAAACTCCACACTGGACCCCTGAAATCTGCGGATGTTGGGTTTCACCTGAACTGTTCCAGATAGGATCCGGTTGGGAAGCTCATCATTCACTGTGGGATGTTGGCTGAACAATCTGAGATTTATATTATTACACTGGTTAGTTATGCTGTCATAAAACATTTTCTAGTACAAAAGCCTTTTACTAAGCTGCAATATATGCTGTTGCTGCAATACCTGTGCTTTGGCTTCAAGTTGTACAGACTGTGATCAAATCTTTGGTTGACTTTTCTCTCAGTCATGCTGCAGACTAAACCAAAGGGAAGCGTTTGGCGGATAAACCTCACTAGCCTGTTGTTGACCATATCACCAGGAAGACCTTTGTCTGAAACTCGATTTAGGATCCATGCTCCTCTCCGAGTGCTTAGATATACCTGTAAAGTAAGAAGTGAAGAAGTAAATCATTATGCCAGGTGAAGAGATCAAAGCCTTATTGTGCACCTGTGATGATCCATAAGTGCCCAACCTGCTTGGTGACTCTGCTCAGCTCCACTGCGATGTCTCCTCCAGAGTTTCCTATCCCAATCACCACAACCTTTTTATTCCTCCATTCCTCAGGTGTCTTGTAGTCTCTGCTGTGGAAATACTTTCCCTTGAAAGTGTCAATGCCTGAGAGGATAGATTGTAATTTTATCATTATTATCATTATTATTATTATAATTATTATTAATCTAACCTGTGTTCTGACTAAACTAAACAACAGACCTAAAGCAGATTGTTTCAGACACTCATAGTCACACATTTACATGTGTCATATCTTGAAGGACTCCGGTTCAATTTTCTGTTTCTCCGTACAGCCTGACAGGCAATGAATGAGTGAGTATACAGTGTAAAATATAGGAATAAGGACTTGATTCATGAGATGAATCTTTCCATATTAATGTGATAGCAAAGCAGGAAATACACTGTTTAGCTTACAAACTATATTATCTTATTGAAATGTGTGTCTTGGCTTTTTTCTTGTGTAATAGTGGATAGTTAAGACACACTTATTCAAACAATCAGTGAGGCTCAGGGTGGACAGTCTCTGTTAGGATGGGGCTGCTCACAACCAAAAGACATTTGCAACCTGTTTTTACAGGTTGCAAGCAGGCACAGCTTCATGTTAAGGGGTGGTAAGACATATCATGAAGGCACGATAACGACTAACTTACTCTTGTGTTCATATCTTTATCATCATGCAACCTTAACACTATTCCAAAGGTTGATTCTTAAATTACACTATCATAATTTTCTTCTCCAAATTGTCCCTGAGTGAACAGGTTTTTTATATCCTGTAAGGTGTTACCTGGGAAGTCCTGCAGAGGCATGTTGGGATGGCAGTGATGTCCAATGCAGATCATCACGGCTTCAAAGATGTGCTTCTCCTTTTCGCCATCCTTGGTCTCCGTCTCAACATCCCACTGGCCGGACTGAGAAAAATCGGATCTCTGCTTCACCTGCAAGACTTTGGTCTGAACGATAAAAAGGCAGAAACAGTCAAACTAGGTGTTATAATACAGTTTCATTTACTGATTACACATCACAATCGAGAAAGAGATGAAACATCACGCTCAGTGTTGTGTACTTTAGTGAAGCATCCTTACATTGAAGCGTATGTGCTTGGTGAGCTGAAAGTGGTCGGCATACATTCGGAAGTAGTCCATGATGAGGGAGTTGTGCATGTAGTTGGGGAAGTGTTCAGGGATGGGAAAATCACTGAAACACATCATCTCCTTGGAGGTGTTGATGATGACGGAGTGGTAGATGCTGGCCCTGTCTGCCTCTGGATTCTCCTGCACAAACAGCCACACAGTGAGAATAAACTCATCCAAGTACAGAAAACTCTGTGAGGAAAAGAAGGTCCAACCTGCGCGCAGTGTGACCCACCTTAAACCTCCACAGACCACCAATGTCATCGCTGCTTTCAAAGCAGACGGGCTCCAGCCCCTCATCCAGACAGCACTTGATGCAGGCCAGACCTGAACTACCTCCTCCAACCACAGCCACACGACGAGTCATATCTCAGCTCTGTCAAGGATGAAGATCAGTCTGGAAAATATTTCATCTGATAAGAAGATGATAGATTTGTGGAGCTACAAACAGCATAAAAAAAACAAAGCTGATGCACCAATATATGTTTCCTTCCTGTGATAGAGACCTGCTGCCGACTTTCAGTGTTGATTACATATTAAAAGTTAATGTGTACATAGTCTAGTAACATTTTGAAGGCCAGTTTATTCCACTAACACTCTGCAAAACACAGAACCATGGTTATAAAGTATTGTTGTTGAATGTTTATGACCACAAGCAATAGATTTTATAGTGTCTTGATGCTACAGTATGTCCTGAGCTGTTATGGGTTCATGTCAAACACTCTACATAACTTTGCTTTTACAAAAACCCTCTTGAAACTATTAGACTGACTCTTCTTCAGAAGACTGATGTGTGTCCTCTGTTTAACTAGGAGAATACTTATTATCAAAGCAGTGCATTTATAAATGTGACTCAACATCAACAGAAACGTTTTAAGCGTGGCTGCAAACCAAGAATTTAATTATAGTTCAAATGATTGTATTTATTCATATCTATTTATTTAGCCCAATGACACTTGTACAACATGTAGAGACTATAATCTGTTTGTTAATATTATATCTAATATCATTGGACATCAACAAAGTGAAATACAGAATAACTTTCATATATCAAAGACGTGAAAACTCTTGCAGGCACGTGTGAGTGTCGTCTGTGAAAAATATGTTCTTGACTTTAAGGAATTAAATTGCACAGGTAATAGAAAAAGATAATTTAAGGTTACTACTTAAAACAACAACTTATGCAATTGCAAGCTACTTGAAATCCAATTAATATGCATAGCCACACATCTAAATCAGAGCATGGAAAATACAATAAGTGTGCATTGCTGGGCAAAAAGGTTTTTCACCCAGTGAGAAACAAAACAGAGCTGATGGGCATTAAAAACCAAATTAACTGAATCCAGTCTTCTAATGTTTCCATGCAATCCTGCAAAACACTCACCTGCTGTTACACAAAAGAGAAAACTCACCGTCGCTCAGGTTAAGAGAGTCGTCAAAGGAGTAATGAGCACCGTACTTTAGTAGATCTGACCTTTAGTACAGTCAGTGGCATGCACTGAAAACCTACCCCCACACACACACTATGCAATAGATGTCAAATAAAACAAGGAGAGCATGCTGGTCTTAGTAAGAGGCAGAGGTGGGACCAAGTCATTGTTTTGCAAGTCACAAGTACAGTGGAGCAAAAAAGTATTTAGTCAGCCACCAATTGTGCAAGTTCTCCCACTTAAAAAGATGAGAGGCCTGTAATTTTCATCATAGGTACACTTCAACTATGAGAGACAGAATGAGAAAAAATCACATTGTCTGATTTTTAAAGAATTTATTTGCAAATTATGGTGGAAAATAAGTATTTGGTCAATAACAAAAGTTCATCTCAATACTTTGTTATATACCCTTTGTTGGCAATGACAGAGGTCAAACGTTTTCTGTAAGTCTTCACAAGGTTTTCACACACTGTTGCTGGTATTTTGGCCCATTCCTCCATGCAGATCTCCTCTAGAGCAGTGATGTTTTGGGGTCGCTGGGCAACACGGACTTTCAACTCCCTCCAAATATTTTCTATGGGGTTGAGATCTGGAGACTGGCTAGGCCACTCCAGGTCCTTGAAATGCTTCTTATGAAGCCACTCCTTCGTTGCCCGGGCGGTGTGTTTGGGATCATTGTCATGCTGAAAGACCCAGCCACGTTTCATCTTCAATGCCCTTGCTGATGGAAGGAGGTTTTCACTCAAAATCTCACGATACATGGCCCCATTCATTCTTTCCTTTACACGGATCAGTCATCCTGGTCCCTTTGCAGAAAACAGCCCCAAAGCATGATGTTTCCACCCCCATGCTTCACAGTAGGTATGGTGTTCTCTGGATGCAACTCAGCATTCTTTCTCCTCCAAACACGACAAGTTGAGTTTTTACCAAAAAGTTCTATTTTGGTTTCATCTGACCATATGACATTCTCCCAATCCTCTTCTGGATCATCCAAATGCTCTCTAGCAAACTTCAGACGGGCCTGGACATGCACTGGCTTAAGCAGGGGGACACTGTCTGGCACTGCAGGATTTGAGTCCCTGGCGGCGTAGTGTGTTACTGATGGTAGCCTTTGTAACTTTGGTCGCAGCTCTCTGCAGGTCATTCACTAGGTCCCCCCGTGTGGTTCTGGGATTTTTGCTCACCGTTCTTGTCATCATTTTGACCCCACGGGGTGAGATCTTGCGTGGAGCCCCAGATCGAGGGAGATTATCAGTGGTCTTGTATGTCTTCCATTTTCTAATAATTGCTCCCACAGTTGATTTCTTCACACCAAGCTGTTTACCTATTGCAGATTCAGTCTTCCCAGCCTAGTGCAGGTCTACAATTTTGTTTCTGGTGTCCTTTGACAGCTCTTTGGTCTTGGCCATAGTGGAAGTTGGAGTGTGACTGTTTGAGGTTGTGGACGTGTGTCTTTTATACTGATAACGAGTTCAAACAGGTGCCATTAATACAGGTAACGAGTGGAGGACAGAGGAGCCTCTTAAAGAAGTTACAGGTCTGTGAGAGCCAGAAATCTTGTTTGTAGGTGACCAAATACTTATTTTACAGAGGAATTGACCAATTAATTCATTAAATATCCTACAATGTGATTTCCTGGATTCTTTCCCCCATTCTGTCTCTCATAGTTGAAGTGTACCTATGATGAAAATTACAGGCACCTCTCATCTTTTTAAGTGGGAGAACTTGCACAATTGGTGGCTGACTAAATACTTTTTTGCCCCGCTGTAAGTCTCAAGTCCTACCATTTGAGTTTCAAGTCCTTTTAACAACAGAGAAATAATATTTGCACAGATCATGTATGCTACAACATCTGTATTTATTCAAACCTTTTTTAGCAAGAACATTGTTCAAACACATTTGAAAGAAACAAATGCAAATGTAATTTGCACAAAAAGTGCTTGTTAAGCACGGGGCTCAGAGACAGGGTGGACCCAAAAGCACGAAGCGAGAACTCAGACAGATTAACAAGCTTTTAATTCAACACAATACTTACAGAAACAAGATACTTACTACAACAAGGCATGGAAAACTATGGCTTGGTTCAAAATACTTTAGACCATTGACGCTTGGACAAGACAAGACAATCCGGCACAAGACAAAGGGAGACACAGACAATATATACACAAGGTAATGGGGAACAGGTGGAGACAATCAGGGCGGGGCAGACAATCACACTGGCGGGAAAACACAAGGGCAGGAAGCCAACAGCCTGAAACGAGAGGAGAGTTTTAGTTTTCAAAATAAAACAGGAAGTGAGACGGGACAAGACAAAAGTGAACATAGACAAACTAACACACACGATGAGACATGACAGTACCCCCCCCACTAGGACCGGCTCCTGACGGCCCAGGAGTGTCAGGGTGGCGTCTATAAAAGTCATCAATTATGTCTTTGTCCATGACGAAACTGGCCGGGACCCAGGACCATTCCTCTGGCCCGTAGCCCTCCCAGTCCACCAAGAGCTGGTGCCCCCGACCCCTCCTCCGAACAGCCAGTAGCTGCTTGACCGCATACACTGGACCCCCTTGGACCAGACGAGGTGGTGGAGGAGGTGGAACCATAGGACTGTCCTTGACGGGTTTCAGTCTGCTTACGTGGAATGTTGGATGGATTCTGAGAGACCTGGGTAACTTCACATGGACAGAAACAGGATAAATGACTTTTGACACGGGAAATGGGCCCACAAACCTGGGGGCCAACTTCCGGGAATGTACATGGAGGGGAAGGTCTCTCGTGGAGAGCCAGACCCTCTGTCCTGGCTGATATTCTGGGGTTGGTCTGCGTTGGCGATCTGCCGTGGTCTTCATCCGGTCCCAGCTCCTTAGCAGGACCTGGCGAGCTGCAGCCCAGATCCGCTGACAGCGGCGCACCATAGCCTGTGCCGACGGTACGGTAACTTCCTTCTCGGAGGCAGAAAACAGAGGTGGCTGGTACCCATGTACTACCTGAAAGGGAGAGAGTCCTGTGGCTGTGGTAGGAAGTGTATTGTGGGCATACTCCACCCAGGTCAGATGGTCACTCCAGGCAGTCTGGTTCTGGGAAATAAGACATCGCAGACATGTTTCGAGTTCTTGATTAAGGCGTTCTGTTTGGCCATTTGACTCAGGGTGATAACCTGAGGACAAGCTGACAGTGGCCCCTATGAGGTGGCAAAATTCTTTCCAGAATCTTGCCACAAACTGTGGCCCCCAGTCAGACACAATATCTGTGGGAAATCCATGGATCCTGAAAATGTGCTGTAACATTACCTTGGCTGTCGTTTTGGCAGAAGGCAGTGCCACAAAATGCACCATCTTAGAGAAGCGATCTACCACTGTCAATATCGTAGTGTTACCACGTGAGGACGGGAGTCCGGTGACAAAGTCGATGGACAGGTGTGACCAGGGACGTGCTGGAACTGGCAGTGGATGCAACAATCCCATCTGTGCCTGCCTAGAAGTCTTGTTCATAGCACAGATATGACATGCAGATACATAGTCTGAAACATCCTTTGCCAATGTAGGCCACCAGAACCGCTGTCTGATTACAAAAATTGTCCATTTCGTACCTGGATGGCATGTGAGCAGCGCCGTATGAGCCCAGTGTATAACTTGTGGGCGCAACCGCTCCGGAACAAATAGCCTGTTGTCAGGACATCCGCTCGGAACTGGGTCATCACCAATTGCCTGCTGCACATCGTTTTCTATTTGCCAGGACACCGTTCCTATCACATGGTTTAGTGGTAGGATGGGTTCGGGGTCCCTGGCATCAGGGTCAGGATCGTACAAACGAGACAAGGAATCTGGTTTAGTGTTCTGGGAGCCCGGTCTATAGGACAGCGTGAATGAGAGTTCAGTCTCTTTGCTTTCCTGACGTACTCCAAGTTCTTATGGTCCGTCCAGACTAAACACGGCTGTTCTGCTCCCTCCAGCCAGTGTCTCCACTCCTCCAGGGCTGTTTTCACAGCCAGCAGTTCCCGGTTGCCCACGTCATAATTCCTCTCTGCTGGGGTCAACTTCCGAGAGAGGTAGGCGCATGGATGAACCCATCCATCTGTCGCAGACCTCTGCGACAGAACAGCGCCCACCCCTGTGTTGGAGGCGTCGACCTCTACCACGAACTGCCGTTGCGGGTCAGGAACAGAGAGGACTGGAGCTGTGGTGAAAGCCTGCTTCAGGCGCTTAAAGGCCTCCTCGGCCTGCGGGTTCCACACGAACTGCTGTTTGGAAGAAGTGAGAGCATGCAGTGGAGCAGCAATGGAACTGAAATTTCAGATAAACCGGCGATAAAAATTGGCAAAACCGAGAAACTGTTGCACCTTCTTTCTGTTACCTGGTGTTGGCCACTTGGCGACAGCACTAACCTTTTCAGGGTCCATGCAGATTTGGTTAGCTGTGACAATATAGCCCAAGAAGGAGATGGTGGAAACATGAAACTCACTTTTCCGCCTTCACAAACAGCTGATTTTGTAACAGGCGGGACAAGACTAACCTGACATGAGCCTGGTGCGAGTCCAAGTCAGGGGAAAAGATAAGAATGTCATCCAAATAAACGAAAACAAAGACATTCAGAAATTCCCTCAGCACCTCATTGATGAAGCCCTGGAACACCGCTGGAGCGTTCGTGAGTCCAAAAGGCATCACCAGATACTAATAATGCCCTGTTGGGGTGTTAAAACCTGTTTTCCACTCATCCCCCTCTCAAATCCTGATTAAGTGATAAGCATTGCGGAGATCTAACTTAGTGAACACAGTAGCCTGTTGCAACAGCTCAAAGGCAGAGGATAATAATGGGAGTGGGTAACGGTTCTTAACAGTTATGGCATTGAGGGGACTATAGTCTATACAGGGTCTGAGGGAATCATCCTTCTTCCCCACAAAAAAGAATCCTGCTCCAGCGGGAGAGGAGGATGGTCTGATGATCCCAGCCTTGAGGGACGAAGCAATATACTCATCCACGGCCCTCCTTTCGGGCCCTGAGATGGAGTAGAGTCGTCCCTTGGGGATGGGTGCGCCGGGAAGCAGTTCGATGGCACAGTCATGAGGTCTGTGGGGAGGCAGAGATGTAGCCCGTGTTTTGCTGAATGCCTCCCTAAGAGCCCTATAACACTCAGGGAACCGTGTGGAACCGTCACCTACCCCCAGACTTACCTTAGTCAAGGTGCGAGGAGGATAGTCACTGTTTGAAAAATGGCTCACCAGTGCCGTCCTCACGCCTGGTGAGTCCCGTCTTTTAACGGGCAAGCCGTTAAAAGGTGGCCCTGCTGCCCACAGTAAAAGCAGGCCCCCTCTGATCGCCGCCGCCGCTCCTCTTGATTTTGTTGCATCGGCTCCTCTCCGCCTGCCAGGGGTGCCTTTCTTCCTGAAGGCTGGGGTGCCCTCAGTACCGCTCTTGGGGACTCCGACGGCTTAGAGGAGAGCCCCGGGTAGCCAACAGGTTGGCTGGAAGCCTGGTGTCGCTCTCCCGCCCGGTCCCTTAAACGGTTGTCCACCTGGGTAGTCATGTCTATAAAGTCCTCCAGCTCTGTGGGGAGCTGGAACGGAGCCAACTGGTCCTTTATCGGTCCCGCAAGTCCATTGAAAAAGGCGTCCAGCAGCGCCGGAGTAATCCAGCTGCAGTCGGCAGCCAGCGTGCGGAACCCAATAGCATAGTCAATCACCGAGCCCATCCCCTGCTTGCACTGGAGAAGGGCTCGTGAAGCCTCTCTCGCCGGAGAGGTGTGGTCAAAAATCCGACTCAGTGTGTCCTGAAAAAGTTTTATGTCCTGGCATCAAGGAGCCTGCCGGGACCACTCAGCGGTGGCCCATGCCGCAGCCCTCCCAGCCAGGTGTGACACCATAAATGCCACCTTGGCCTGGTCTGTGGGGTACAGGACAGAGTGGAGTTTAAAATGTAAATCGCACTGTACAATAAAAGTTCTGCAGTCACCTGAGTCCCCAGAAAACCTTTCCGGTGCGGCCAGGTGCGGAGCTGACAGGGAAGGTGACTGGGACGGCAGTGACTGGGACGGCGGACCTGTGGGTGATGGTGCAACTGGGGACGGAGGTGCAGGTTCCAGCCGTTAGAACCCGGTGGAGTTGTTCCGCCATGTGTTGCACCTGCGCCGTCACTGACTCCTGGAAGTTTCCCTGGTGGTCGACCAGATCCTTCACCCCGTGGTGGATGGATCTAAGTTGCTCCTCATGCTGGGAGAGCATGGAGCCCTGAGCTGACAGAGCTGTCTTGATCGAGCTCACTTTGGCTGGGTATGTGGCATGTCTGGCCGGATTGTACTGTTAAGCACGGGGCTCAGAGACAGGGTGGACCCAAAAGCACGAAGCGAGAACTCACAGACAGATTAACAAGCTTTTAATTCAACACAATACTTACAGAAACAAGATACTTACTACAACAAGGCATGGAAAACTATGGCTTGGTTCAAAATACTTTAGACCATTGACGCTTGGACAAGACAATCCGGCACAAGACAAAGGGAGACGCAGACAATATATACACAAGGTAATGGGGAACAGGTGGAGACAATCAGGGCGGGGCAGACAATCACACTGGCGGGAAAACACAGAAGGGCAGGAAGCCAACGGCCTGAAACGAGAGGAGAGTTTTAGTTTTCAAAATAAAACAGGAAGTGAGAGACGGGACAACACACACAGACATGACAGTGCTAACATTGTATTCCCATAGCATACTGCACTATAACTAGTTGCACAGCAGCTTCTGTCCTGTATTGTATTGATCTCACATCATATTGCAAAACAGTTTTCACCTTCAACTAGACAGGCCCTTTTACTTTACTTAAATCTAGCCTTAACCTTTTCTAGGCCCTATAAGCTAGTGTTAGCTTAGTTTACCGTTCTTTGTGCAGCTTCAAATGTCGAACAAAGTTGGAAGTTGTTGCGTCTCCGTCCGTAATCTTCGACCCGCATGTTTTACATTCGTTTTTTGTTGACCACCTCGTAGTTTTTATACCCAAACAAAACTATCTTAGGTATCATTTTTGCCAACTGGCGCGCTGCTTTATCCGCTTCATTGGTTGTCCTGTAATTTGATTGGTTGGATGCTGTCGGATCAAAACAACGTGGATCTAATTTGATTGGATGTCGGGCCGACACCGCGCTCGCTCACGCACGCACACACAGATATAGATATATAGCGGTCCATGTCAACATACTTTTTAATCTTTGGGTTTGGGGAAAGTAGCAAGTCTTTTCAAGTCAAAAGGGTCAAGTCCAAGTGAAGTCACGAGTTACTGATGTTAAAGTCCAAGTCGAGTTGCAAGTCTCTTCACATTTTGTCAAGTCGAGTCTAAAGTCATCAAATTCATGACTCGAGTCAGACTCGAGTCCAAGTCATGTGACTGGCCAGAAGGAGCACATATTGGCACCATGGCACCAAGATGGCAATCTATCCATCCATCCATCTTTCTTCTGAAAAAGTAAAACTGAAACTCATTGTCTGTGAACACAGTTAAAGCTATACCATACAAAGAAGAAGCCATATGTGAACACGATCCTGAAACAACGCTGTCTTCTCTGGGCCAAAGCTCGTTTAAAATGGACTGAGGCAAAATGGAAAACTGTTCTGTGCCAGTTTGAGATTTGATCATGACATCCTGTTTTTATTTACATTTTACACAGCGTCCCAACTTTTTTGGAATTGGGATTGGAGTATGTGCATTAAGCATTTGCCAAGAAGATGGAGATACCAGGGCAATCACACCTTAAAATTGTATGTTGAATAACAATTTGTAGATTAGATGTAGTTAAACCTCTATCATTTAAAGCATATATCATATTGCCCTTCTCAGGATCACTGGTAGTATAGTGTAAAAATTACATATATGTATTTTAAATGTATGAAGAGCAATAACAGCTGAAAAGGACCATGCATGAGGTGCACATCACTGTGCAGGCAGGTAGACTTTTATCTTGTCCATCAGTGCAGTGGGACCTTGTAGGAAATCAGGAAGGTTGTTCCGGTTGATGTAGGCGGCCAAGCCCACGGCAGCAGCTGACAGAGCCAGAGGCAGCATGAACGACCTCTTGGCTTTGGGCTCATCACAGGGCCTGGTCTGCATGGGTTGAGCCACTCTCTCCCACTGAGTGAAGATGGCCTGACGGGCTCCCGCCCACTTTCCTGGCCCTCTGAGACGATACTGGTAGGGCGTGCAGGGGCCAAACATCACATTCAGTCCCAGCCTGGGATCTGTCAGCAGCATCTTCAGAAAGTTGGGTTGAACCCCCACCAGCTGTGCTATCTCATCCATGTAGCTGATATAGTCAACCTGGATGGTGTGTCTCTGACTGGTGACATACCTGGAAAAGAGACTCAAGCTGAACATGTTGTGGATAACAGCATTTGGTGCCTTTTAAATCCAAAACGGACTACTAACTCCTCCTAACGTGGATAAAAATTCACAATTCTACCTTTTCGCCATTGCCTCCTCCTTGCACTGAATATCTTTTAGCATGCAAGTCATCGAGGGAAGCTTGATGCAGCCTATTTGAGAGGAGACATTGTGACAGAGGTTTGTCCTGTTAAACACAAACTACTTCTGTAAAGGACTGAGTGATGAGAAATGGTTGCACGTCTTAATGTGCCTGTATTACCTTTAAAGACGCGTGTGGCCCATCTGGCCTGCATCTCAGAGATGGGCATAATGGCTCCCAGTGGCTGCACTAGACCAATGATGGCCAGCGTGGGGCGGTCCAACTCAGGAGGAAACACATACTTGTACAGAGATGCTTTGTTCTGAGACGCTGAGACCACATGGGAGGCCAGGAAAGGAAAGGAAAACCTGTAACCAGTGGCAAACACCTGCAAGACAAAGATCTCATCTCAGTCACACACCACTGGCCAACTGCACTGCTGTGCTCTGTGTGTGTGTGTGTGTGTGTGTGTGTGTGTGTGTGTGTGTGAGTGAGCACACACTCGTAATTATTATACCTACCACCAGATCAACACCTTCCACTACACTGCCATCATCAAACTCCACATTGGACCCCTGAAATCTGCGGATGTTGGGTTTCACCTGAACTGTTCCAGATAGGATCCGGTTGGGAAGCTCATCATTCACTGTGGGATGTTGGCTGAACAACCTGAGATTTATATTATTACACTAGTTAGTTATGTTACAATAATTTGATGACATTTGATGGCATTTTCTTTAAGACAGAAAGTCTAAAGCACCTTGAATAACATGTTGCACAGAAATGCTGATAATGTTGCCCCACAGCTATAGATCTACATCATTATGATACAGTTAGGTCATTATGAAAATTAGCTAAATTCTACCCCTGAGGAGCATGAATGTCAGCAAATTTAAAGGCAGTGAGCCCATTATATTACATGATGTAGTGTGCATTCACATTTTATTTGTGAATACACACTGCAGTTCAAAATCTGGCACTGTGCCCCCCACAGAAAAGTTCATATTGATGGATTTTGGCACTCTTCTCATTATTCATTAGTCTTGGTTCTATTATTTTTCCTCTAGCTTTAAGTTTTATCTAAATGTGTTTACAGTTTGCCAAACTGGCCCCAAAAGAAATATTGGTTGTTCGTATTTGCAATGTACCCATGAATGTGCAGCCTGAAAACACAAACATGCAGTCGTTCAAAAGCTATTTGATTAAGGTAGAAATATAAAAAAGGTTAAATAAAAATCAAATGAAGCACCTGTGCTTTGGCTTAAGGTTATACAGAGCATGGTCGAATCTTTGGTTGAGCCGGTTCTCCACCACACCACAGAAAAAACAAGAGGGAAGGAATTTCTGCAGATAATACACCACCCTGTTGAATAACAAATCAAGGGGCATCCCATTATCCCCAACTCGGTTGAGAACCCAGGCTCCCCTTCGAGTGCTCAGGTAAAGCTGGGAAGAGAAGACATAGCCGCCAGTCATTATAGTGGTACGTTAGAAATCTTTATCCAATATCAATGCAGCATTTATAAGTGGTTGTATATGTTAAATGCATTTAGTTATGTTATCATTTCCCCATTTTCTCTGTTACCTGTAATCAAGCCTGTTTGTTTTCTTTTACATCCTCAGTTTAACTTCCAACTTTCTGGTGTATGTCGAAACTGTGAATTTGTTTTAGAATATAATAGAATAGGAAGCCTTTATCATCATTATACAATGTACAATGAGATTTGAGGAGCAACTCCTTTAAGGCGCAGTTTACACATTGTTTGATTGACTGTTGGGGTTTTCTAAATCTTCTAGATTCTACTGTAAAGCTGTGTTAATGATCTAAACGATGAAGTTGGAAAATAGAATGTCGTCTTTGCTGACAGGAACGATAAGAGTGAATTTTACACATGTTTGAATATAACTATCTCCTCCAAACCTGCTTGGTGACTCTGCTCAGCTCCACTGCAATGTCTCCTCCAGAGTTTCCTATCCCAATCACCACAACCTTTTTATTCCTCCACTCCTCAGGTGTCTTGTAGTCTCTGCTGTGGAAATACTTCCCCTTAAACGTATCAATGCCTGAAAAAGACAAAGACTTGTGGCAGCTGGACAAAGTGAATCTCTACTTTGTATTTGAAGTACACATCACAGCTTTGCCCTAAAAAATATTGTTTAGGCCACGTGTAGAGAAGTCCGGCCAAAAAGGTCAAGGAAGGTGGCAGGCAGGCGGACTCAGCAGCCTTCTTGTGTGCAAAAGAGGTGATTTTATTTCACAATGCTCCATGAAGTTAAACTTAAATTACAAAACAATATAAAAAATTATTTATAATGAAACATAATTTCAAAACTAAACTGTAGCTACTCAAAAAAGGACAAGATTGCACAGCACAGCACAGCCCTCGCCTCTCTGCCTCTCTGCCTCTCTGCCTCTCTGTCAATCCATTACCCCCACTACTACTTATATATTATAATAGGGCATTCAATTCACACCTTGGCTCACTTCAGCTCTACCATTCAGCAACATGGTGACCCAGTCTGCACCCCGAATGCAAATAAATCTGCAAATAAAATGACAGCACACTCTACAAACCTCAAGACACCTCCAACCATTTTCCCACAAGCTAAATCAACAATAATTTATCCGCTTCAATACCAACGAAACGTTTGTCAAAAGGAAAAAAACCCTCCACTTGGTCTGACCCAATGATGTCACTCTGATATCACAAACACCATAAATTGGGGAAGTGCTGGGCCCGCCTCCTCTCCAAACACTACTCTGGCACGGTGAGCCAGAACAAACAAAGAAAGGTAAGTATAAACAAAGGAACGAACAATTGAATCACATTTTACCTGCAACTTAATAAAGGATAACTGAACTAATTGACTGTGTTTTACTTTAATGCTTCATGCACTAGATGTAAACTGTAACCTAATAACACAAACAAACCCGGGAAAGTATGTGTCTCAATGTTACTGGCCTGGTTAAATTAAAGAAAAACACACACAAGGAAAACAGAATGTAGCATGAACATGTCCAGGGACAAGTGGTGAGGAGAAATGAGCTCTCACCCACTTTGTCACACCACGGCTGAGGACATTATCCTGACATTTTCTTTCTGTCTGGGTGGTGATACTTTCTGTTGACACAGCATTGTGAAACCATGTTGTACAGGGTCACTATCACACACCTTTATACAGTGTCAAAGGTCGATCCTGGCAGTGGTGGAAGAAGTGCTCAGAAAGTACTAATACAGCACTGTGAAAGTTGAAGCATTTACCAATACTAAAAGTATCTATCTATATCTATTATATCTGATGTTTCTGGATTGATATCACGGTATTAATGTGTACTGTATGGCGCATTTCACTGCCATATATAAAACAAGAAATATAGCGATACATGGTCTTCACTGGACAGGAAATGTATGACAATTTTGAAACGCAACTAGTTACTAAAGCTGTCAGACAAATGTAGTTGAATAAAATGCAGTGTGCATTTGAATTAATGCACATAGTTGCTTTCCACCACTGGATTCTGGATATTTATATCCTGTAAGGTGTTACCTGGGAAGTCCTGCAGAGGCATGTTGGGATGGCAGTGATGTCCAATGCAGATCATCACGGCATCAAAGATGTGCTTCTTCTTTTCGCCATCCTTGGTCTCCGTCTCAACATCCCACTGGCCGGACTGAGAAAAATCGGATCTCTGCTTCACCTGCAAGACTTTGGTCTGAAAGATAAAAAGATAGAAACAGTCAAACTAGGTGTTTTAATACAGTTTCATTTACTGATTACACATCACAATCGAGAAAGAGATGAAACATCACGCTCAGTGTTGTGTACTTTAGTGAAGCATCCTTACATTGAAGCGTATGTGCTTGGTGAGCTGGAAGTGGTCGGCATACATTCGGAAGTAGTCCATGATGAGGGAGTTGTGCATGTAGTTGGGGAAGTGTTCAGGGATGGGAAAATCACTGAAACACATCATCTCCTTGGAGGTGTTGATGATGACGGAGTGGTAGATGCTGGCCCTGTCTGCCTCTGGATTCTCCTGCACAAACAGCCACAAAGTGAGAATAAACTCATCCAAGTACAGAAAACTCTGTGAGGAAAAGAAGGTCCAACCTGCGCGCAGTGTGACCCACCTTAAACCTCCACAGACCACCAATGTCATCGCTGCTTTCAAAGCAGACGGGCTCCAGCCCCTCATCCAGACAGCACTTGATGCAGGCCAGACCTGAACTACCTGCTCCAACCACAGCCACACGACGAGTCATATCTCAGCTCTGTCAAGGATGAAGATCAGTCTGGAAAATGAAAAAATCACCAAATAACACATGCATGCACGCAGTTTTAACTGCTAGTGTGGACCTTTGTCTACCTGTTGGATCTGTGCCACACACTTGCACACTGACATCCAACTTCAGCACGGATTAATATGTGATCTTCAGTCATCCTGGCAGACATTTAAAATGCAAAGCAAAGCGCTGAAGCAATCAAACCTGCTCTTGGTTGTTTATTTCCTCTGCAGGGCGTTGACAACCGTCTCCGAGCGCGGAGCACCATCTGGTTTAAGTGCTTTTTGTTGTTGTGGTTGATGTTTTGTTACGGGACTCGATCATACAAGCAATAAAAAAGTTACGATCGAGTACCCAAGTTTCTTTCTTACCTTTAGCGGGTTGAAGAAGGAATAGTTTTCCGTGCTGCACACAACTCTGCGGTGGGCGGAGTGAGTTTGAGGAGGACTGTGTGAATTATCAGTGTCCCACAGTGACCCATGAATCTCTGCAGCGTCACAGTTATTCCAGTGGTGGAAAAAGCAAACAGACTGCCCTCCGCTCGAAAACACCTCACCTACTGAGAGCGACAGTTATCAGCAGCAGCATCGTGATCAAACTGAGAGTTATATTCAAATGCAACTAAAATAAGACCGTATGTCCGAGGCATGATGAATTATTTATCAGTAAGTTTCTCACTTTCGACTGTGCCAAATACTAACATGTGAAGGGTCAGAGGTTTATTATTTCCCAGCCTAACCGATCAATACAGAGAGGAAATCTGATTTTTAAAAGCTTTCTCAAAACTGAGCAACCTCAATGTCATGTTTCTGAATGTCAAAGTGATTTTTGACATAAATTAAACGTTTAAAGTGAATTTAAACGTTTAATTTCTGGATTATTTCTGAACTATTCACAACATTACTTATTAAATGTTAAACTTTAAGGTATCTGCTTTGTGCTCGTGTCTCCATCTGCTGGTTATAAGGTGACAGGACGGATTTATGACATGGTCCAGCCCAGAACAGCGCCCTCGGTTCTGCAGACCACGTGAAAAATCAAGTTTATTATAGTAGTATGGAATTCATATTTACTCATGTTTAGATCAAACAAATAGAAACAAGTCACAGCTTATAGCTGAAGTATTTATAATGATGCAGTGTAAAGATTCCTTGTGTTTTTATTTATTTTGGTTATCAAATACACTGAATAATTGTTCAGAATCAGATGTTTAACAGTAAGTTAGACACACTGTACACAGCACAAAGATAATGCTAATTGTAACTGTGTTTTTTCAATGAACCACACAGTAGATATTCTAACCACCTCAATGATGGAGAAATAATGGCCAGGAGCACGTTCTCTTATTTGTCTTACTTCTTTTGTTTGTATCAGGCATTTTATTTATGGTAATGTCACAACATATGGTGATGGATTTTGTTACAAGTTTCAATTCTGTAAAATGAAGGAGACAGCAAGCTTTATCAGTTTGTTTCAGTGCACTACTGCCATTTTGTCTGAAGCATATCTGAAGTCTTCTGCAATCACACAGGACGTCTTCTCTCAGGAGGGTTTTTCTGAGGGCCAGAATCAGGCCTGGCTCCAAATGGCCCGGTGTCGAACCATTAGTCAACATAATAGTAACAAGCAGGACTAAAACATATTTGATGAATACCTACATGACCAGAATGCTGTACAGATTTGGCTAAAAGCAGCATGAATATTTTAAAAACTTTATTTCTCATTTAAATTGTCAGTTCATTACAGTCCAAACATGCTCTGCCTACAGCACTCTGACACAGACAAATGTGTTGTAGTTTACTGCTTCATAGCTGCCTCCATCATCACACTAGCATTAATGTGCATTATTGAGCAGCTTACTGAGGAGATCTGAAGAATGATGGTGGAGAGAAGGAAGAGGACAGAGGGTGTTTATTATAGAAGAAGCAGCACAGCAGCGCTGCACCTGATAAAGACACTATGATGCTCCATCTAGACGAAGGTCTGGTCTCTGGTTCTGGTACCACTCTGGTCCTAAAAGGCTGAAGCACCCGCTCCCACTGAGTGAGAATGGCCTGACGGGCTCCAGCCCACTGGCCCGGTCCAGTCAGACGGTACTGATAAGGAGTACAGGGGCCCAGCAAAACCTGCAGAGCCAGTTTGGGGTCCTTCAGCAAGAGCTGCAGTATGTTTGGACGAACCCCCACCTGCTCCGCCAGAGAGTCCAGGTAAGGGATGTAGTCCACCTGGAGGGGGTTACGCTCTGAGCAGGCAAACCTTGCAGAGGGAAACAAAAACATTATAAAAACCAATATCATAAAGTCTGAAATGTCAACTTTGGTACCTCTTCAGGCCTGTTGGTCACACAAAACTCGTTGCCTTATATTATATAGATGACTCGCTGTTTTCTGTGGTCTACAGTTCATCTTATTTCCTACCGCTGATGCATGATTATTGTGTCTTTCTCAATTTCCTTCAGCATGGCCTCTTCTGAGGGCAGTGTTGTTAAGCCTGTGTGAAAAAAAAACATGTTTCTAACTGCTATCATAACCGTAATGTCTCTCAGCTCAAAGCATACTGCACATTGTTTTATCAGCTTAGTACTTCATGACTCTCACTGTAAGTTTCTGTGTTATACTTTACCTTTAAACACTCTTGTAGCCCAGCGGCCTTGCATCTCAGCCAGAGGGTTGATGGCCCCGAGGCCGTGGACAAAGCCCACCACTGCCAGTGTAGGATGGGTCAGCGCAGGAGGAAACACGTGCTTGTAGAGACGTAGCCTGTAACCACATTTGTCCTGCAGAGCTGAGGGCAGGAAGGGGAAGCTGTAATTGTACCCTGTGGCAAACACCACCACATCCACCTGTATGACACATAAGAAATTTAAAGATGAGATGACAAACACTGAATTACTTCACGATTGTTTCATTTTTAAACCAGAAAATGAATTTGAACCACAACTGATGAAGAAATTAAGAACTGCAGAAAGCAAAAACGTAAGGAGAGACCAAAATGGATGCTGCCATATCATACGAGTGAATGCAAGAATATTCTATAAGCTCAGATACACACACACTGATCCACCGTCTAAGATTTGTACTAATACGCACCTCGTCTATGATGCTCCCATCAACAAAAACGACACTGGATCCACTGAACTCCTTGACATTTGGTTTGACCTGAACACGACCTGAGATGATGCGAGCTGGCAGGTCGTCATTCACGACAGGGATCTGTGCAAAAAACCTGCCAAAAGGACAGCAGAGCTGTGTTAGGGAGCCATTTGAGGAGAATCTCAGAGGTACAGAAACACACTCAGTGCACACTTACAGTCATTAGGTAGACAAATGGTAGGAAGTAAAAAGTAAAAAGGGTTGTGTTTTATTCAAGTAATACATGTTTAATATATAAATACATATCTATATTTATATAGATATATATCAATATCTATCTATAAATATGAACACCTTTAAGCTTCCCTCTGATGCCACCTGCAGGACAAACTTTAAATTTTCACCTCTAGTAAGGCAGCACAAACCAGTATGTTGTAGATTCTGCCATTAGTCTTTCATATTGTGGGGTGTTCTGAACATTACAGTCTGAGGTGCAGGTTGTAGTTGTTACCCATGTTTCGGTTTCAGGCCATATAGTTTGTGGTGAAATGCTTCATTCAGCTTCTTCTCCAGCATCCAGTTGACCCAGGAGGGGAAGAGCTTCTGTATCATCATATCCATTCGAGACGTCCCAATAAGGTCAGCTGGGAGCCCCCCCTGTCCCACACGGCTGACAACCCACGCTCCGCTCCTGCTACTGAGGTACACCTGCAGGTGAGGTCAGCTTTTATATTTCTTGAGCAAACTTTTTTTGAAAAGAATAAAGTCAAAGGAAGAAGTTAATTTAAAAAGACACAAAATACATAAATGTAGTTTAGTATTGTACCTTCTCAGCAACTCTACTGATGTCAACAGCAATATCACCTCCAGAGTTCCCAATCCCAATCACCACCACTCTTTTCCCCTGCAGACCCTCAGCTCTGCGGTAGTCCCAGCTGTGGAAATATCTGCCTTCAAAGCTCTCAATACCTGAGAGGGAATAAGGAAAAAAAGTCATTTACAGTGGCTCATATAAATATGTCTATTTTGTTTATAACATTATTTGTACTCCACTTCAAGAACACACAAGTGTGTGATATCTGTAGAGCAGCTGCAGAGTGTCTCTCAAATGTGAAACAGCAATACTGTGTATGATGAATGATACACAATGATTTCTGGTACCTGGGAAGTCTGTGAGTGGCAGGTGAGGCTGCGTGAAGTGTCCTGTACAAACCATCACTGCATCAAAAACATGAATCTCCCTCTGACCGTCTCTCCGCTCTGTCTCCACCTCCCACTGGCCCGTCACAGCAAAATCTGGTCTCTGCCTCACACTGACCACATTGGTCTGAGACACACGCACACACCAGATCGTTATTATTATTGTGGTTAGCAACATGTTCTGCAGGTCTATATACTTAAATCCATATAGGAAAGGTACCTGAGCTTATGATCACCTTTACAACCAATCCTAAACGTGACTGACCTGGAAGTGTATGTGCTGCAGCAGTCTGAAGGCCTTAGCGTAGAGGTGCATGTACAGCAGCACCTCAGAGTGGTGCATGTTGTTTGGGAGCTCGGCTGGTGGAGGGAAGTCACTGAAGGCCATCATCTCTTTGGAGCTGTTGATAACTACCGACTGGTAGATGTTGGCCCGTCCAGGCTCGGGCTCCTTCTAGAATAAACATAAAGACTGATAGTGTCAGACATCTTTTATTATTTCACACAATCAGGTACAAGTGTTTATATAAAAATATTTGCTCTCACCTTGAATCTCCATAGTCCTCCAATGTCATGGCTGCTCTCAAAGCAGGTGGGCTCCAGACCTTCCTCCAAACAGGCCTTGATGCTGGTCAGACCAGAAATCCCTGCACCGATCACTGCCACCTTCTGAACCATGCTGGAGGGGAAGCAGGCTGACAGCAACAGGAACTCTGATATGGAGGTTGGAGCTGGAGTAGGAAGAAAGGTGGAAGAAGAAATGTGAGTGTGGTTTTATGTGACATTTGATTGGGGTCTTTCACACCCCACTGATTTTGATCTTTTTAAGTCGTTTGAGTCAATCAAAGATAATTGTAAGACTTTAGCTGATGAGTACTAAACAAGATTTTTGATCAAAGCCATTCATTTTGATTTCATTACAGAGCATTACAAATGCTTTGTAATGATTATCATCTATGGTGAGCAAACAGAAACTCAACCAATCAATCAATCTGTATTTACAGTGCCTATAGAAAGTCATCATGCCCTGTGAAAATCTTTACATTTTGTCACATTACACCCTGGAACTAAATTAGAGCTAACTTTTCTGAGCTGTATGTACACATTATAAACCTCACCATCAAAGTGAAAATAACATTTTAAAACATTCTGGACAATTATTAAAAATGAAATAGTGAAATACCTGGTTTGGTTAAGTGATCAGCCCCTTGGAGTTGCTTGAAACTTGCTCAGGTGCAACCAACCAACTTCCAGATGAAACACCAAGCTAATTGCCTCCCACCTGACATCAATTGTAGTGGTATGGATTACTTCAGAATAAAACCAGCTGTTTTATTGAAGATTCCACTACTAGTAGTGCATGGTGCTGCAAGGAATTCACCATGGTTAGAAAAGTGCTTTCAAAAGACTTTTGAGATGAAGTTGTAGAAAGGCGCAAGTTAGGTGAAGGCTACAAAAAGATTTCAAAGGTTTTAACTATCCCTTTGAGTACCGTTCAGAGCATCATTAAGAAGTGGAAAGCGTACAGCACCACCAACAGCGTGCCTAAATCAGGCCGTCCGTCCAGACTGGATGACGGAGTCAGGCATTGATCAGAGAAGCTACCACGAGGCCAAAGGCAACTTTGAAGGACTTACAAGTCTCTAAGGCTGGGACGGGTAGATCTGTGCATGTGACAACAATCTCACAAGCTTTACACAAAGCTGGCCTGTTTGGCAGGGTGGCAAGAAAGAAGCCTCTTCTGAAAAAGTGCCACACTCAGTCTCATTTGTGCTATGCAAAAACACACCTGGAAGATTCTGTTGCCATGTGGGAAAAGGTTTTATGGTCAGATGAGACTAAGATTGAACTTTTTCCAAGCAAAAACCAAACACAGCACACCACCCAAAACATGTCATACCTGCTGTGCGGTGCTGGCAACATTAAGTTGTGGGGGTGTTTTTCTTCAGCGGGGACTGGGAAATTGGTCAGGATTGAAGGGAAAATGGATGCTGCCAAGTACACCCAAATTCTTGAGGAAAACCTGCGTCCCTCTGCTGGACAGCTGAAGATGGGCAGGTCATTCACCTTCCAACATGACAATGCAGTGGCTTAAGGATAGGAAGGTGAATGTCCTTGAGTGGCCAAGTCAGAGTCCTGACTTAAAACCAATAGGAAATCTGTGGATGGACTTAAAGAGAGCAGTTCATTGCTGCTCACCACAGAATTTGACTGAACTCGAATAATGCATGGAAGAATGGACAAATATTCCCCAATCTAGGTGTGCAAAGCTATGAGACCTAAGAGACCTATCGAAACAGATTGATGGCTGTAATTGCAGCAAAAGGTGGCTCTACAAAGTATTTAATCAGGGGACTGATGACTTTTCCAACCCTGTTATTCTAGCTTTTCATTTTTTATCAATTTTCGGAACTGGCACCTCTTTGTTTCCTTTAGTTTGACATTTTAAGGCTAAATTTAGTAAATAAAGCTGGATTAATTTTTTTTTTTTCATGAGTTTTAATTTCAGGCTGTACAACAAATAAAGTAACTATTTCAAAGGGGTATGATGACTTTCTATAGGCACTGTATATAGAACCAGTTCATAACGATATTATCTCAAGATTCATTCAATAAAGAGCCGGTCTAGACCAAACTCTTTAATTAAGAGAGAGACTCAATAATTCAAAATCAAGAATCCCCACATGAGCAAGCATCAGGCAACAGTGGCAGGAAAAAACTCCCTGATAATTAACAGATGGGCAGAGATAAATCAAACATGGTTAAAATGGTTAAAAATGCCAGAAGGGTACATTTAAACATGCAAATGATCATACCAAAGGACTAAATCTGACTTTTATAATCACACTCAATAAGTTTTCGTGGTCCACTTACTGTAAGTCTCTCTCACCACCACAAAAGCACAGACATGAACACACCCTTCACTTAACCAACACAATAGCTCCAAGAATTAAAGAAAAATCAGAATGCCACCTTCAAAACTACTGTATTTGTACCAAACCTCAGCAACTTCTAAGTATACCAACAGCAACATGATCACTTCACAAAGCCTTGCCTCTTCTTCACAGGGACAGAGGAGTAATGGGCTAAAACTCCACCCTTCAAGTGTGTGTGGCAGGGCAATGATTGAGCCACTGTGCATCCACCAGACAAGTTAAGCATCAAGAGTTAAATGTCACACACAACAATCTTGTGAAGGGAGTTACTGGTTAAAGAGGTAACCTGACTTTTGACACTTGCTCTATTGTGATTAAGGTGGTGAGTAATCCCTGTTTAATAAGTAACAAGAAGATGGAAGACAAAGTGCAACGTCAATACTATGCAACTTTTGTAAAACTTGGCAAAAAAATTTTTTGTTTTTGTTTTCTTGTGGCAAAAAACAAAGTTTTGGCTAGGATTAATCTCTGGCTAGTCTCTGGGTTTACATGATTATAATCTACAGTGGTGTGAAAAAGTATTTTGCTTTTTTGTCACGCATGTTTCAGATCATCAAACCAATTTTAATATCAGACATAGATGACCTGAGTAAACACAAAAAGCAGTTTTTAAATGATGATTTCATTTATTAAGGGAAAAAAGCTATCCAAACCAACCTGGCCTTATGTGAAAAAGATCTCGCCCACTAAACCTAATAACTGATTGTGCCACCTTTGGCGGCAACAACTGCAACCAAGCGTTTGCAGTAACTGGCGATGAGTCTTTCACATCGCTATGGGGGAATTTTGGCCCACTCTTCTTTGCAGAATTGTCTTAATTCAGCCACATTGGAGGGTTTTCGAGCATGAATGGCCTGTTTAAGGTCATGCCACAGCATCTCAATTGGATTTAAGTCCGGACTTGGACTAGGTCACTCCAAAACCTTCACTTTGTTTTTTTTGAGCTATTCGGAGGTGGACTTGCTGGTGTGCTTCAGATCATTGTCCTGCTGCATAACCCAAGTGCGCTTGAGCTTAAGGTCACGAACTGATGGCCGGACATTCTCCTTCAGGATTTTCTGGTAGAGAGCAGAATTCATGGTTCCATCAATTACGGCAAGTTGTCCAGGTCCTGAAGCAGCAAAGCAGCCCCAGACCATCACACTACCACCACCATGTTTGACTGTCGGTATGATGTTCTTTCTCCCAAATGCTGTGTTAGTTTTACGCCAGATGTAACAGGACACACACCTTCCAAAAAGTTCCACTTTTGTCTCGTCAGTCCACAGAATATTTTCCCAAAAGTGTGGGGGATCATCAAGATGTTTTTTAGCAAGTGTGAGATGTGCCTTTGTGTTCTTTTTGGTCAGCAGTGGTTTTCACCTTGGAACTCTCCCATGGAGGCCATTTTTGCCCGGTGTCTTTCTTATTGTTGAATCATGGACACTGACCTTAACTGAGGCAAGTGAGGCCTGCGGTGCTTTAGATGTTGTTTGGGGTTCTTTTGTGACCTCCTGCATGAGACGTTGATGCACTCTTGGCGTAATTTTGGTAGGCCGGTAGTCCTGGGAAGGTTCACCACTGCTCCATGTTTTCTCCATTCAGGGATAATGGCTCTCACTGTTGTTCGCTGGAGTCCCAAAGCCTTAGAAATGGCTTTGTAACCCTTTCCAGACTGATAGATGTCAATAACTTTGTTTCTTGTCTGTTCTTGAATTGCTTTAGATCGGGGCATGATGTGTTGCATTTTGAGATCTTTCAGCCTACTTCATGTTGTCTATTGAAGTGATTTCTTGATTCTACAGCTCTGGCAGTAATCAGACCTGGGTGTGGCTAGTGAAATTGAACTCAGCTTTCAAAAATGTGGTTAATCACAGTTAATTCATGATTTAACAAGGAGGGGGCAATTACTTTTTCATATAGGGCCAGGTTGGTTTGGATAGCTTTTTTCCCTAAATGAAATCTGCTTTTTGTGTTTACTCAGGTCATCTATGTCTGATATTAAAATTGGTTTGATGATCTGAAACATATAAGTGTGACAATAAAGCAAAAACAGAAGAAATCTGTAAGGGGGCAAATACTTTTTCACACCACTGTAGATTATAATCATGTAAACCCAGAGACTGTCTTTCAGATTAATCCTGGCCAAAACTTTGTTTTTTGCCGCAAGAAAACAAAAACAAGAAGAAGAAGAAGAAGAAGAAGAAATCTGCAAGGGCGCAAATACTTTTTCACACCACTGTATGTCTTTACATCACTTCAAAGGTGTTCATCCAATCAATTTGCATACAGTACCAAAGCATTTGTGCTCAGTGCAACTTGCAGCTCTGATAAGTTTCTATGCAGGAAAAGTATCTCTCTTGTTCCCAAGACATCTTTTTAGTATTTTAGCTCTTGTCATGGCTGGTGTGTGCAGGGTAACAGGAATAGAGGGGATGGGTCTCAAATGCAGATGACTGAGGCAGAGCTAATACAGTTCAATGACTTTATTACAAAAATGGTAAAAGGCCAGTGGAAAAGTGAGACAGGCAATGGTCAAAACCAGGAAAGCGTCTGTGTTGAGTTGAAGCTGCTCTGACTGTGTTGGAGTATAATTTGAAAGCAAACATAGACACTGCTTCTCTCAGTATCACCAGACTTTTTTTTCTCAAAACTTTGCTTTCTAATCCATATAGGTCATACACCCTTAAATGTAAGAATAACTCATTGAAATTGGTTTAGAAATGTAAATGCTAGTGTTTTATCCAGAAAAAAATGCAACTTCCCCATTTACTTATATATTAACAGGTCAGTGTTGTTTTGTCTATAGCAAAGTACTGTCAAGAACTTTTAGACATCGTGTTATACTATTTTACACTACATTAGTGATTAATGTTATTGTAGCATCAACATGAGAACATAAGAAGGGTTGAGTGATTTGACTGTAGCCATTATACTGTGCGATGAAAGAAAGGCCACTGAGGTTTGACAATAAATCAATAGTTCTGCCATTTCATGAGTCCAGCTGGTGGTAAGGTAGTGTGATATGTAAAGACATGGAGGAGGAGTGTTGTGACTCTTCTTGGGTACCGATGATGTGCAGTTGATGAAAGGAAACGTCCACTGACAACGACTTGTTGCATAACAATAGGTTTATTACAAAAAGATCAGTTGTCGAACAGGCACCATGGAAGCCTGGGAAGACGCTAAACCAATTCTAGGTGCAGACAGTGTAACCTTGTGTCAGTTTTACTGTTAGGAGTTACTGTTAGGAGTTTTTAACTCAACTCTGTGTCTCATGTGAGACAATGGTTTTTGTTTGTATGGAAGCTCCAAATAAAAGATGAAAATGATCAAGTATGATGAAGTACACTATTGTTATTTTAAAACATTTCTTAACTGACTTTACAGAATAATTTCTGTTTCTTAATGTCACTGTGATATTAAATCAAATACACCATGATCGAAGATTTTGGCTATATCACCCACCCCTGTATGTGAGCACCATTTTAATGTAGCTGTTTACTATATTTCATACCATTAGTTGCTGCTGTTAAGCATTTGGCCTTTGTGTCGATTTGATCAGAGCTGTTAATGCTTTAACTTAAACGTCAGTCATTTCCTAATAATTCTCATATTTTCAAGGGAAAATGAAGAAAAGTCCAGTTTCCCAGTCATAATGTTAAACTGGAGTAGCACTCACCACATCAGAGGAGAATTTTGAATATCATGTAGGTGTTAGGCAAGATTCAAATAATCCAGCCATGTTGGCTGAACACTAAAACATTCTAACATTTACAGAATTTGAAAGGATAAAAGAAGGAGGAGCCGTGTTTATTATAGAAGAAGCAGCACAGCAGCGCTGCACCTGATAAAGACACTATGATGCTCCATCTAGACGAAGGTCTGATCTCTGGTTCTGGTACCACTCTGGTCCTAAAAGGCTGAAGCACCCGCTCCCACTGAGTGAGAATGGCCTGACGGGCTCCAGCCCACTGGCCCGGTCCAGTCAGACGGTACTGATAAGGAGTACAGGGGCCCAGCAAAACCTGCAGAGCCAGTTTGGGGTCCTTCAGCAAGAGCTGCAGTATGTTTGGTCGAACCTCTACCTGCTCTGCCAGAGAGTCCAGGTAAGGGATGTAGTCCACCTGGAGGGGGGTGCGTTCAGAGCAAACATATCTAAGAGTCAGAGGAGCAAAGAGAGATGAACAGATCAGTTTTGAAAGTTGCCATATGAAACATAACATCAACAACAAACATAACATCATTAGTTTTTGAAACAAACATGTTATTGCATAAAGTCCTTAAAATGCAGGTCTACTATGGCAAATACTGGTTCCAAAAAACAGACTGAAATGTTTAATTTAACTTTTCTGCATATGTATTTTGGAGGTGGATTTAACAGTGTTTTATTGATAATATTAAGAGCAGCATGTTTTCCACCTTTGCTCCTCACAGGATTCCTTTACCTTTGTTTAAATCTATTTTCTTTCTGGCTCAAGTATTTGATAAAGTTGAGGAAGAGCAGTGAACCCAAGTATGCATTAACATATTGATTAAAAACATTATGGTTTTCCTGCAGTCAGATGAAACGTGCATCTTGTGGTAGAGACCTTTACAAGCATGCTGTGATATATGATGCATAGACCATTTTACTGTAATGTAGGAAATTAATTCAATTCTTTCATGCCAGGACCATGACAAATTTAACATATTCTTCAACTTTATAAATACTTAATCTCTTACTTCTGATGCATGGCTGCCGTGTCCTTCTCTATTTCCTCTAGCATGGTTTCTTCCGAGGGTAGATTTGCTAAACCTTGGGGAAATGTGAGTGAATTAGTGCCTAAACAACAAATCTAACAAATGACCATTGTATTTACCGTCATAATTAAATGAAAAACATATATTAAAAGAGTAATTGTTTGTCCTTCTGTCTTTGATAATTGAATTAATTGTTTTTCATTCTTGAAATATGAATTGTTGATGCCACATTAAATTCAAATCACAACACAGAAAGCATTTCATGTTGACTGCAGGAAGCTGTACAGACACTTCTTGACTTACTCCTTTTTAAGTGCTGACTGCCAAACTAATGAATCAGATGTCCTGTAGACTTAACCCCTTGAAGGTCCTCAGAAATAATCACGTTAAAGATCCTTACACACATAAATGTGTATGCATAAAAACAAGCCATAAAAATGTTAAAAATCTTTCTTTTTTTAAAATTTTTTTAAAATAGTTTTTTAGACCAGCATCAGCCCTAATCATACATATCAAATTTTAATTAGTTTTTTAAAAAATTAACCCTTAAATTGCCATGTTCTTGTCATGATGCGCATCATTTTATGGTCTAAAATACACAAAAAATACATGAAAAAAATTGAGAACTCTGAAAAATTCACCATCTTGCAAAATTATAAGCAATATGCATGAAAAACTGATAAAATATGCTAAAAATAAAAATCATAACACACTAGAAAGTGCTGAAGACCCTCAAAGGGTTAAAGCCAAAACTGTAGACAATCAATCACAAATGTAATGTACAGCAAATGGAGGCATGGGATGTGGCATGTAGCATGGAAAATTCAAACAGCCAGTTAGCAAATAGCAGCCGTTTGGTTATTTACACCTGGTCTGGCCACGCAGTGTAAAGAATTGTAAATTGCTTTCCAGATTCATGTGTGTTTGGTGGAAGAATGGTTTAGTTACAGGTCTTTCAGCCAGGAGAACTAGGTCCCAGTCCTGTGTGAGACCTACAGCAAAATACATTAATCTATTTGTAGACTTAATTAGTTTCGATTTTCTTTTCTTATTATTAGTTTCCAGTACGCATTTTGTTAGGTTTAGACACCAAAAGATCATGATTTGGGGGCTAAAATAATGAGTCAAATAGGGTGCAGGGTGCATTAAACACAAAATATCTTCTTTCTAACATACAACTGGGTGTAAATAGTATTGTTGGCACCTGCATTTATTTTTTTGCTAATTGCTAATTTCAAAACTTGTTCTGTACATCTACATCGATGACAAGCAAAGTCAGTCAAGTAAGTAAGTGAGAAAGTAAGTCAAGATTTGAGTCTACCTTTAAACACTCTTGTAGCCCAGCGGGCCTGCATCTCAGCCAGTGGGGTGAAAGATCCAAGGCCGTGGACAAAGCCCACCACCGCCAGTGTAGGATGGGTCAGCGCAGGAGGAAACACGTGGTTGTAGAGACGCAGCCTGTAACCACATTTTTCCTGCAGGGCTGAGGGCAGGAAGGGGAAGCTGTAATTGTAGCCTGTGGCAAACACCACTACATCCACCTGTATGACACAAGCACACAAATCACTGATTACTGATTATCGTAAAAAGAATGTGGTAGTAGAGAAAAAAGTTATTCCATCACATGGAGCAAAGTCCAAAAATGCATGCTCTGGCATTACACGATCATTTGAGACAATATTGTCCTTGTTATACCATACAGACCTGATATCTTTATTGAGTTATGCACTAAGAAATGTTAATGTTCTAATAACACTGTCCTACACACCTCATCTATGATGCTCCCATCGGCAAAGACCACACTGGAACCACAGAACTCTTTCACATTTGGTTTCACCTGAACACGACCTGAGATGATCCGAGCTGGCAGGTCATCACTCACAACAGCGTTCTGCGCAAAAATCCTGCCAACAGATTGAAACAGGGATATAAATATTCAATAAATGGAAATCTAAAATGCTGACTTAAGAAGCTGAGCAGGAGCAGCCAAATACACCTGTACCGACTATTTCAGCCTATGATGACATAATATTGTGCAAATCATATACCAGGTATTGTTGATCTCATCTGATCTTAATGTATCATACAGCTATCTCTGGATTGGTCTGTTTGTTCGAGTGTTTGCGACTAAAATACGATTCCTTACCCATGTTTTGGTTTCAGGCCATATAGTCCATGATCAAATACGTTGTTAACTTTCTTTTCCAGCAGCCTGGCACTCCATAAGGGGAAGAGCTTCTGCAGCATCATATTCATCCGGGACGTCCCTAACATGTCCACTGGGAGCCCCCCCTGTCCCACACGGCTCACAACCCACGCCCCACTCCTGGTACTGAGGTACACCTGCAGGTGAGGTCAGTGCACACAGGGGAAATCAATCAATCAAATGCATACAACTATACAAAAAATGTAGTTTAGTATTGTACCTTTTCAGCAACTCTACTGATGTCAACAGCAATATCACCTCCAGAACTCCCAATCCCAATCACCACCACTCTTTTCCCTTGCAGACCCTCAGAGTGACGGTAGTCCCTGCTGTGGAAATATCTGCCTTCAAAGCTCTCAATACCTGAGATGGGGAATCAAAGAATATTCAATCAATCATTCCACTGCTTACTCAATGCACAATTACTGGTGTTTCAGATATGAGACTGAGACACTCACAAACATTACAGTTCTCTGTGTGGTTTAGTTAGAGTTAAGACTAGGACTAATAAGCAAATTGTCATGTTGCTAGAACCTTTTCTAATATGCAGCTTTATTGACATTTCTATAGTGATTTCTGGTACCTGGGAAGTCTGTGAGTGGCAGGTGAGGCTGCGTGAAGTGTCCTGTACAAACCATCACTGCATCAAAAACATGAATCTCCCTCTGACCGTCTCTCCGCTCTGTCTCCACCTCCCACTGGCCCGTCACAGCAAAATCTGGTCTCTGCCTCACACTGACCACATTGGTCTGAGACACACACATAGCCAGGCACATATACTTATGCAGGTACAATTGAAAGTGTTTGTGTGGTAATTCTCCTGATGCCACCAATGTTGTGTCCCAAATCAAGGGCAAACTGACATTTCTACACCAAATACGTTATAACAGCCACAAAAGGCTGTTGCTGTTATAGCAGCTCCATCAAATAGAGCCCTTGTTTTGCTTGAACTTAAAGGATATAACCTGACTACTCTTTGCAGCCTTCAGTATCCCAAATCCATTGTGTGCTGTTTGGTTGTTGAATAGGCGTTTGCAGTGAGGTCATCGTAATTCTGCTAAGTATGTCACTTAAACTACACGCTGAGGAAGTCACAGCAGGAAACTACTACTACTTCTGTTATAGATAATGACCACTAACCCAGAATTGTATGTGCTGCAGCAGTTTGAAGGCCTGAGCGTAAAGACGCAGATACAGCAGCACCTCAGAGTGGTGCATGTTGTTGGGGAGCTCAGCTGGCGGAGGGAAGTCACTGAAGGCCATCCTCTCTTTGGAGCTGTTGATGATCACAGAGAAATAGATGTTGGCACGTCCAGGCTCAGGATCTTCCTGCAGACAACATGAGACAGGTGAAAATGGACAATGAAAAGTGGTCATGACTTTGGGACCTCCTTATACGACTAGAATAGAAGTTGATGAGACTCAATAACAGTGTGCACCAGTAGTTTATACAGAAGTTACTGCTACTGGATGCACATGAGGATAAATCGAACAGAAGTTGAAGTTATCAAAAGAGTCTGGTGATCCCATGTTGTGCTTAGTATTCATAGTCAGCAAAAAATTAAAGCTCTGCGGAAAGTTTTCAGGCACTCTCTCTGAAAATGATCATTTCAAGCTAAGCTAAGCTATGATCCACACCTTGAATCTCCATAGTCCTCCAATGTCATGGCTGCTCTCAAAGCAGGTGGGCTCCAGACCTTCCTCCAAACAGGCCTTGATGCTGGTCAGACCAGAAATCCCTGCACCGATCACCGCCACCTTCTGAACCATGCTGGAGAGGAAGCAGGCTGACAGCAACAGGAACTCTGATATGGAGGTTGGAGCTGGAGTAGGAAGAAAGGTGGAAGAAGAAATGTGAGTTTTATATGATATTTGAGTGGGCTCTTCCACATCCCATTGTTTTTGAGTTTGCATACAGTGTCTCAATTCATGTCAGTATCTCTGATTGACTCAACCAACTCAACCAACTTAAATAGCCAATCAGAGATACTGACATGAATTTGGCTGATCAGTACTGATTATGATTAAAGTTTAGAGAGGTAAGCCCGGATGATGAGTTTCGTAGCTGTGAATTATTTCTTGTTGATGAACACTTATCAACGCTTGTTGTGAGTTGTATAGATGTGTTTTGATGATGTGACGTGATTTACTGCCTCTCATAACACACAATGCTGTTAAAAAATCCAGAGACACTTACAATGTGACGGAAAAGGTGTGTTGATCAATGTCGGTCAGGTTCACAACGTCCTGACTGCATCTTTTGTTCAAAATCTGTGATGAGTTTATAAAGAATATTTACAGAAAGTTTGGAGTGTGGTGTGTGCGATAGCTGTCTCTGACTTGTGACCACCCATAACTTGTTTTGAGCTAGATAACTCATTGTAAATCACAGTGGCTTCTGAGTTAAGTGGCTAAGTGCGTATTTATCAAGCACATGGGATTATTTGCAACAGACCAAAGATAAGATGATAAGAATGCCTCCGGGTGCCTTGAGTTGTCTGTCTCAGCCGAGGGCTACATAGGCCATCGCCACACCCCTCTGAATGGCTTTCACCCATCTCTTAGGACCAACTGACCAATGTTCGAATGCTGTTCATATGGAACCCTTCTCCACTTTGCCCTTCAAAATTCTCATTATTTTATAGAATATTTGACACTAAAACCACCCGGGATGCTCCAGTGCCATTCCAGGGGAAGTCCAGACCCCAACCCTTCAATGCTTTACCTGAGAAAGTCCTGCTGGACTCGTGGATTCATAAAGTAGACAGTACGGACACGAGGTGTTCATTGGCAGCCATGCCTGACTCATGCAGGCTAAATGTGGTACCCCTATCCAGCCTTGGAGAGTCAGAGAAGGGGAGAAGGCAGGCATGCACGATTGCACTGCACATCTCAAAGTCTGCACTTAATGGGGATGAAGGCGATGGATGTCTGTGTATCTCCAAAGTGTGTCTCACATTAGTGCTCACTGTGCCCCTAGTTTATATCATATCCAAGTGATTTCATCCACTTACATCCATTATAGATTCATTCAGTTTGAAATGCACCATTTTTAACATGCACATATCATCATGCACTGTCACTGTCAGTCCAAATCCTTAACGCAAACAGTAAATATACATGTTTACAAGAGCTGTCACTTTTTAATCCAAGTTTAGAAACGCAGCAGGGCGCTCAAAAAGATCACCATCACCATCATCTTGACCCAATGCATGTCCTACTGACCTCTGACTTCTCAGCAAACCAAGCTCGTGAAGTGTTTGTTATGGAGGACAGGGGCGACCAAAGCCGTCCGGAGAAGACCCTGGCGACAATAACGTGTCTGAGAGGCTGTTCGTGGAAGTCTTTTGGGTTCTGCACCGTCTATGGCAAAAATAACTCACTAACAAAGATAAAGCTGTCCGTCGCCCTGGAACAAAGCAGCTGTCTTACTCCGCAGCGACTCACCTGTCAGCTTGTCACCCAGATGTGGCAGCGGAGACGCGCCCAAACGTGCCAGCTGAAAAGGCGTCTGACTGCTTCCTGCTCGGCACACTGCGCCTCAGCAAGCCGCTCGACAGAAGCTCCCTGAGGGGTGAAATGTCAAATTAAACTGCGTGTCATTTCAAATTGGTTTGACCTTGACTCACAGTCTGTACATAATCCTCATAATATATTGCTTCCAGAAGACTTGACTTGTATGTAGATGTTTTATTTATGTTGTTCATTGGTGATTTTTCACATACTTGTACTCAATTAAAGTCCAGTCTATTCTTTACCTTTATTTGTTTAGCTCTGCTGTCCTTGAGTTTAGCTCTTTTGTTTATATCTGTGTAAGTAAGTAGAAAGACAAAGAAGAAACCAAAGTCAAGATCTTTGTGTATGTGTATTGCACACACACTTGGCCAGTAAAGCTGATTCTGATACAGTCCCACACCACCAGGTAGGAGGCAAACAGTGTGTGTGTGTGTGTGTGTGTGTGTGTGTGTCTGGAACCTCTTTAATGTCCCAATCTCATCTTTACTTCAGGTGACTTTAGCTTATTGTCACCTGTGCTACTGTCATTCACCAGTAAAAAAGAGACACCCCACCTCTTCCACACTTCATACCAGGAAGGAGAGCAAGGACACTGTTCTGGTCAGACACTCACTCATGCTACTCCAAGAACTAGGGCTATGTAAATAATCTTAATCCTATGAAAGTGGTCTCATTGGGAAATGGTTTTCCTTTATAAGGTTTTGCCCAGGAGACAAACAGCTGATCTGGTTTTACAGGTTTTATTTGCAGTTTTGTCTACACAAATCTGCAGGGACACAGATTATATCATTGGTCCTGTTCTGCAGGAACGAACGGCAGAAGGTTGAAAGGCTTTCATCTCTATTGGTATGCAAGGACCCACAACTTTAGGAATAAAGGTTTGCCTGAGGACAGAGACACACACTCAAACCATCAGATGCAAAGTGCATGCAGGCCTCATTTACAGACAGAGCCTGAATTTCTCCCACTCTCTTTGCAGATGTTAGGGAAATCAGCTCTTTAAAGACACAATCTTATATCAACCTGCTCCAGAGGGGCTCAAATGGTGTCTGTGAGAGGGCTTCCAGGACAACAGGCTGATTCCACGAAGGTGCCTTTGACCCACCAGAGGGAGTTGGCCCACTGTTTGACCCTCTTTGCTGCATTTATCCTGAAACCCAGTACCTCATTATGCTGTGCCAGCAATTTGTGTGGTCTGCTGCCTCTAGTAGTGAGGAGGCAGCTATGAGCCAGTCATCTATATATGTACCCTTATGCCTCTCTCCCTTACTGGGGTTATTGCTGCCTCTGTGCATTTTACAAACACCCCCAGGCTGAGAGACAGGACGAAAAGGAGAACCAGATCCGCAGGTACTTAGTATCCAGGTATGCATGTTTCAGGTTGATTGATGTGAACCAATCTCTGGAGCGCACGAAATGCAGAAGTGACGCATGTGTCAACATTCTGAATTTGTATTTTCTGAGATTTCAGCTCAAGGCCCTGAGGTCCACGACAGCTCAGATGCCTCGCCCCCCTTTCTTTGGGATTAGGATCTGGCGCAGACCCTGTTAGGTCCTTTCAAAGTACATCTCATCACTCGTTTTCTCATAAGCAGCCCGCTCACAGCAGGTTTTGGATTCTCTGGTGTCACAGCAGACTGTATTTCTTCGGGTGTCAAAGCAGGCCGTGGTCTGAGTGGCCAAGTTGGCTCTGGTCCAGATGTCACACCAGACTGTGTTCCAGATGTTACAAGCAGCTCTGGTTCAGGTGTTACTATTTACTGTGACTCCACAGCTGCTGTGGGAGGCAGGAGAGCACCAAAGTTTTCTGTATTTTGTACTCAAAGTCCATTTTTACTGCAGGGACCTCACCCCTCTTCTGTTCTGCTGACTGAACTGTTTTAACGGCGGAAACATGAAAACAGACTTACACAGATTTAGAGTACAGTTTAAACAGAATGTGTGTATCTTATATATTTCCCTAAAACAGTCTTGATGCTAATGTCAAACTATTTCCTTAACATAAACTCACAGTAAATAAGTAAAAACAGTAGTCTGAGGGTGCTTCAGTCCTTATCGGATAAACCTTGTTAAGAACTGTTGCCCATTTGACAAACAATTCCACAAATTAAGGGACAGAGTCTGAGATCTACAGACATTTTATCTCTATTCTCCACCAGTCCCTCCCACCCCCAGTGGTTATGTTTTACACATAATACCATGTAAATATTAACATGAATGCATATCACTTAGTTGTTTTCTTATGTAGCAAATGGAATAAACTGTATCTCATTGTGCAACCTTGTGTTGTAGAATGACAGTTACGCTTGTTTTATTTCCTTTAAATTCCACAGTGTATGATGACTCTCGTTTAATTTGAACCCCAAAGCTTCACAACATCTTAACACTGTGTGTATCATGTAAATCCATGCTTTCCTTCACCTCATCGTGTTTAGTTGGACTTTTCTATTTTGTCTTGGACACATATTGTGTTGTATAATGTTTTAGCCACATGCGCTATAGTAGTGTGCACTACTACTGATGACCTTTGAAACTGACACACTCATCAGAAGAGTGCAAACCACTTTATAGAATTTTATAACCGTGAATTATTACATGTACAGCATTTTATTACATATAAAGCATTTTTACAGCACTGTCTTTCACTCTGCATGTCAAACACTAAAAAAAAGACTTTCTGGATCTATAAGCAGTGTCTTTTGTTGAATTTTTACCTCATAATGCAACATGTTATTTTGGATATGGTGGTATAAACTGGACTCAGATTTCATCATGTTATTGTAGTTAACCTGTGAACCAGGAGCCCCTCAGGAAAGTCGTGCACCAGTCCAGACACTGAGCTGCACCCTGCAGCACCGGAACACTTTCCCTTTTAAACAGGAGCACAGCCATCATCATCACAGTTCCTCCAAATGTGATCAGCCAGGGAGAAAAGAGTACAGACGGCCGGCTCTCTGGTTCTGGTACCGCTCTGGTTCTGAAAGGCTGAGCCACCCGCTCCCACTGAGTGAGGATAGCCTGACGGGCTCCGGCCCACTGTGCAGGCCCAGTGAGACGATACTGATACGGAGTGCAGGGACCAAAGACGACCTTCACCCACAGCACAGGATCTCTCAGTAGAAGTCTCAGGAAGTTTGGTCGAACACCTATCTGTGATTGGAAGTCTATCATGATGGTTGTGTCTTATACATACTGTCCAAATGGCAACAGTTTCATATAGAGATGAACTGACCTCCTCAGCCATGAAGTCCAGGTACTGGATGTAATCTACCTGCAGAACAGCCTGTCGTGGGCAGGGATAGCTGAGAAAACACAATTGTGGGTTAGGGTTAAATCTTTCTACAGGAAGAACATGTTTAATTTATCTGTCACATCTAAGGACATCAGTGTGAAGACGACGTCTACCTCTTCATGTTTCTCTTCCTCTCAGACTCTAAGATTTTCAGCATTTTCTCCTTTGGAGGAAGACGGCTCAAACCTTGAAGATCAAAACAACAACTGACATTTTTTGCTTCTCAATCCTGAGTGTCTGTGTGTGTACATGTAAAGCTTGCGATAGTTTACCGGTAAAGACCTTTACAGCCCACCGCGCCTGCATTTCCACAATGGGCATGATTGGCCCTTTTGTCTGGAAAAGACCCATAATGGCCAGTGTGGGTTGTAACAGAGAGGGAGGAAACAGTCTCCTGAAATTTGAAAAAACTGTAAGGTGATCCTTAAGAATTATATTATTTTACAAAAATACACAATAGTCCTGACATAATTACTGTTAAGGTCTGGAGCATCAGCTCTTTTTCGTGCCAAACTTGCCAATTTAAGTTAGTTCAATAATTAATCATGATGGGCTATCATACATTTTGTTTTCTTTTTACTAAAACAATAAAATATGAATATAAAACGTTAATCAAAAATGTTCACAATTTAATGTAATTTTGCATTGAAGCTATGAATAAAATAACAAATGAATACACATTTCTTTAAGTGTTTTTAAAGAGGTATTTCAGTAAAACTATTAAAGGAATATTTTAGCATTTTAGGAATGATTATTATCCACTTTAGAGTTAGATGAGAAGATCAACACCACTTTCATGTCTTCATAGTAAATTCAAAGGAGTCACCAGTTGCCAGTTAGCTTAGCGTAGCATAAGCCAGGAAACAATTAGCCTGCCTCTGTCTAGAGTTGTAACAAAATCAAAGTGTGCCGGGCAAAATGAAGTCTTTGCTGCTTGTTGTCACGGTGACGACCAGACTCTATGTACAGTGTAATGAGGAGTTAATCTACCTAAAAGTTAATATATAGTATAATAGAAAGTTATCAGCCCAAGCTATACAAAACTCTGAACCACCATATGCTCACTTGTACAATGTCAGCTCTCCATGAGGCCCCTCAGATAGAGCTAGAGGCAGGAATGGGAAGTTTCCCTTATAACCTGTACAGAAGACCACAGCATCAATGTTCTCCTCCACAGTGCCATCTTCAAATACAACTCCACAGTCCTTGAACCCTTTCAGATTGGGCTTCATTACAAGCGCTCCCTGAAGGATTCGACCAGGAAGGTCATCGTTGATCAAAGGCTTCCTGTCTAAAAGTCTGGGAAGGAGAGGAAATGATAGAAGTCAACCAAACCTAACCTGCTACAAAGATTATGTCACATTTAAAATGACACCACTGCATCAGCTAAATGACTGCACAGCTGACAGCTGGCTAAAGGGATGACAAGACTGGTCTGTCGGTGGCAGGTCGGACCTACTCTTTGTCCCAGACTGAAATATCTCAATGACTGGAGAGATTCTCATGAACCTTTGTACAGGTCGTGATTTTCCTCTCAGGGTTTATTATAATGCCTTTTCATCAAGCACCAGTATCAAAACTAATACTTTGGTTTATGGCTAAATACCTGCAAAACTCACAATGTTTGGACAAATCTTAGCATGCTAAGCATGAGAATATGGTTATATATGTTATACCTGCTAAACATCAGCATCACAGAGCTGCTTGCATGGCTGTAGACTCAGAGTCTTAAAACATTGAATTTCATTTTCGAGTATGATCATTTGACAAGCACATTAAATGCTTTTTTAAATTTGAGAGTATTACATTAATTCCTGTGGAGAAACTTGTCTGTGACATATGACCCACTCGTACTAATTACCAAAAGTGTATAGGTGCAGTGTAGCACCAGTTTTTAGGCCAGGCTTTCATTAAAGGCAATGGCAGAAGTAGCCTACATGTTTTTTGGGGCTTACAGTGACAGTGTTGATCACTGAGTCACTATGCCGACTGACGTTAGACTAATCATTTACATGTGACCATGCCACGACTGTTATCTATGTGGTCATAAAATATCGGGTGGGGCTTTAACGATAAGTGAGATAGCGGTAGAATAAATTTAAAAAAACATTGAAATAAATGAGAGACCTTTGAATCTGCACAAAAAGAAGTGCAGAATAAATCCCCTGTGGCCTGAAATCATGAGGTACACGACATCATGTCGAAATCTGTCACCTGTGTCTGGGCTTCAGGCCGTACAGCCTGTGGTCATATCTGTGGTTCAGGACTTTTTCTGCTGCCCAGTTGAGCAGAGTCTTGGGAAGAAGCAGTGTAAGGATGTTGTTGAGCCTGGTGATTGCTGTCATGTCCAGGGGAAGACCATTACTGGACATCCTTCCTACCACCCAGGCCCCCTGGCGTGTGCTGAGAAACGTCTGTCAAACACAGTATAAGACAGGCTGTGAATACATGGGACATACATAATAATACTATATTATGGTGGTTGGTGTATTTTTGATATCAGTCTCAGTGCCATTGGTTCTCTGCCAACAATGAAGCTTTTCTTTTGTTCCTCCATCTTACCTTCTCTGCAGATCTACTGATCTCTACTGCAATATCTCCTCCAGAATTGCCAATGCCAACCACCACCACCCTCTTTCCTCTGCAGGCATCTGCATCTTTAAATTCCCAACTGTGGAAACACCTGCCAGAAAAGGTCTCGTGTCCTGGAGAGATATAATGATGCAGCTAATCAAAGGAAAATAAGAGTTTCCTGCAAGAATGTGCAAATATAAAGTTAATTAACCCACTGTACTCCTCCATCATATTGCATAAAATGTTTGAAGATCAATATCCATTCGTTTACTGACCTGAGAAGTCTGACAGGGGCACAGATGGATGGGTGTAGTGGCCTGAACACACCAGAACTGCATCAAAGACGTGACTCTGTTCCTCTCCATCATTGCTAATAGTCACTATGTCCCACTGACCAGACAGAGAGAAATCTGGCCTTTGCGTAACACTCCTTACTGTGGTCTGAAGCACACACACACACATGCATGCACGCACACAAACACACACAAACACACACACACACACACATACATTATATATAGTCTCTTGTGAAAACGTGTGGAATTACATTGGCATGATAAAATGGGAATAACCTGGAAATGTATGTATCTGAGTAGGTCGAAGCGCTCAGCATAGAGCCTGAAGTACTGCAGCAGCTGGGAGTTGTGCATGTAGTTTGGATAGTCAGCGGGCATGGGAAAATCACTAAAACACATCATCTCTTTGGAGGTGTTGACCACCAAGGAGCGATAGATGCTGGAGCGCTCCGGCTCAGGTGACTCCTGTGGACGCAAAGGAAAACAAGGGCTGATAAAAACATCACTTTAATAAGGACATTTTGAATTGTTTTACACAGGCTATGCAATATTTGTTCATATGTCGTTAAGATTTAGAAGACTTATTCTAGCTCTTTGGCCCAACTGCATCATAAGAGTCTGAGCTGGCACAAGATTAATAAGTGGGAAGCTCTTTAAACTTTGCCCCACTCACCTTGAATCTCCACAGGCCGCCAATGTCATCACTGCTTTCAAAGCAGACAGGCACCAGGCCCTCATCAACACAGATTTTGATACAGGCCAGACCAGAACTGCCTGCTCCAACCACTGCCACACGTCTAACCATTGCTGAGCACCTGTTTAGGGAGGAACACAATTAATCAGAAAAGTGTCATTACTGAAAACAGTCTACAGCTATGCCAGCAGCTCTATGAGGCTGTGATTAGGCACTGTGGTTCAGTGGGACACTGACAATGCTAACATGGTAACACTTAGCAGAAAATATTTACCAGGTTCTTCATATTACTTTAACCTGTTAGCATGCTACTGTTTTTCAGTTAGACTGGGAATGTCTTTGTTTTTAAATAAATGGTTAGGTTGAAATTTTGACCTGGTTATGGAATGAAAACTCATAGCATCAACAAATTCATAAGTTTATCTTCTAGGGACCTTGAATAACTTTCATGCATCCATTAGTTATCCAAATACTTCACTTGTCACAAATGTCCACTTAATGGTGGTCAGGGGATCGCTAAAGTCACAAGGAACCATAAATTCTTGTAAAACATTTTGCGCCAATCCAACCAGTATATGACAAGAGAAAAGGACAGAAGAGGTGTAGCTACACCAGCTACGAGAAAGCTAAGAGGATCAAGTTAACCAAATTTAACCAAGTTAAATTTATCCTCTAGGAATCTTGAATGTAGCAAATATGATATAAGATACTTTACTCTGAAGCACCAATGTCAGACTGACGGTGGCACTAAATAAATAAAACTCAGCAGGGTTCGTCCTGTGGGGAACACGTTCCTGGAACCAGCATTATCTCTGTACAGGTTTGGGTCCATGTTATATTACCGTCAGTCAGGTCTGGGGTGGGTCCCATTCTACTGCTGTGGGTCGTGGGTCTTTTAATCATTATGTGAAATACCAAAACTCATGATCAGTGCTGATGATGAGAGAAACACATAAGCTCAGTTTGCAAATAGTGTTGATGTGTATCTCTCAGAAAGTTTTACTCAAATTGTTTTAATCATCCATTTAAAGAATGAGTTGGATTTGTTGGTTGCTGTTAGATTTTGTAGGTCTAAACTTTCAGTTTATAATACACGCCTCTTCATGAAAAATCGCTATTTGCTGAGCTAAGTTTAAACATTTGCCACTTCTTAAGAACAGGTAACACTTACTTAGCACTGCAAAGTCTCGTATCACATGTCATTAACTAAACTTCAAAACTGAAAGTTTGAAGAAGTCTGTCAGTTTAAATGTACAGACTTTGTATCCCTGCATTTCAGTGGGACCCATTTTTGTCAGTGGGCCAATCAGCTGAAACCAAACCAGCACAGAAACAGGTCTCTTTCATGTTATGCTGAATAACAATACTCTTATTGTTGAGGTCTGAAAGACTTCTCTCACCTTTTCCAGTAAGCTGGTTGTAAGTCCTGTGCTGCTGCAGATGTTAAACACCTCTAAGCTCACATGAATTTAGCTGGTGCTTGTTACCTAATCAGCTAAACAGTACTGCAGGGAAGGGACTTTGACCCTGTCTGGTGGAGTGGAAATGTCTCCAAATATTCTGCAGAGAAGAAGCTACTCCGAAAGGGAAAGGAAGGCAAAAAAAAAAAAGCAGGAAGTTGTGAGACCACAGGTTAACCCTTTACACTCCAAATCACCCTAAAGAATAAACAGTTTAAATTACTACAATTTCCTTCAGAAAATCTGCTTCAGTCACACAGCTGTTTACAGATGGAAATACTTATACAGAGTGACAAGCTTTAGCATTTAATGGATTTCATTTCGCACATGGACCCAAATATTCAAATACCACTGAAATGCTTATTCTTTTTTCTATAAGAAAATTACTTGATGTTGCATCTGACAGTGCTTTCATGCTCAGCTGCAGTGGTCAGACAGGAACTAGAGATTCTATTAACAAAGTAGGAAATGTCAAATTGCCAAATACTCCTATGAAATATCCGTATGAAATATGTCGTAGCCAGATTTCCTGGCTGTACCACTTTGCTCTGTTGAGCTTGATTTATCAGATCACTGCCTAGTTTGGAAAAATGCACAAAAAAGTTTCAGAAGGCCCAGTAGCCGAAAAGTGCTTCAGTCAGCTCAAACCGAGAAACACTTATGCAACACTTTGTTTTGCTGATCATGAGGTCAGATCTTTTTGTATGTCACAAATTTCCCCACTAGGGGGCTCAATAAGTGAAGGACATCAAGGGAAGACGAAACTTGAAACCAAATGCACACCAGGATAGTAGAGCTGAATTTCCATGTAAACCCTTGATTAATTTTGCCTAATAGTTTGGATGTTTGGCACAGTGGCTTAAAGGGCCTGCACACCCTCACAGGTGTTTTCAGTTACTCTGGCTGATTAGGTCTCTGTTCAGGCCCAAAGCTGAAGGTCAGAGGGCTCATGTGCTAATAGGAATAATAAAGGTGTAATTGATACCACTCAAACAGATGCTACAAATTCAGTTGACAGGAGGCTGTCAGTTAAATTGTCTGTACACACCTGCACCGTCCTGAGAGGACACCCAATCGGCCAAAATAAGCAAACAGGTAGGCCTGTAGTATTTTATTAACCGACTGATAAACCCCATATTTTTTATTCCATGTATCATCTCATGCTATCCCATTGTGTTGTAGTTTGAATAGAGCTGGACATGAGATAACACTTAGGTGAGGTGTTGAATATATTGATTTATTCACACAGGAAAAAACTCAACATTCATGGTCACTTAATGCCAAATATGATGTAAATAAGCCTGGTTGGCTTAGTTGCGTTTGACCTTTAACAATCCAGTTATTCCTGAACACTTCTACTCCAGAAAAAGGGATAAAAAAAAAGGGGGATGTGCTGATATTCAACAAATTCACAAGAGCTGTTTGCATTCACTCCCAACTTTAAGTTCCAATGTAGGAGGTACTGTGACTTTCATGTAACGCAATGAAAAGCAGTGTTCAAAGTGTGTGACTCTGAGATTGGAGATAACCGCGACTGGGCTACTGCAAAGAATGGATACTGTGAGGCAAAAAAGGAAAATGTTGACAGCAATCATTAGCAGTGAACTTTTTTTCCATTAAGTACAATGTGAACAGTGGGTTGTGAAGAGATACAGTGTAAATCAGGCGTTGTTACGTTTCTTCTAAAACCTATTTCGTTGAATAATTGCATGTGAACATCCTTTTTTAATAGTAAAAACAGTTACTATAGAACAAGTTTAAGTATTTAAATAAAACATATAGATACAATAACATGAATCAGCAGCTCAGACAGTGACCCTATAATCATTCCCATAATCATAACCCAAATAGGAGGATACTGAACCAGAGGGATCTACGGTAGATGTGATATTTGGTTTCTGCGTCAGTTTTTTTTCTCCCACGTAGTTTGATGCAGCATGTTTAGAGTGTGTGTGGCTGGAGCTTGGACAGGAGGGTGGGGATGGTGGTTGGGTTGCGCATATGAACGTAGTAGATTGCAGCTCCTCCAGTCATGATGGTCAGGCTCATCTTGATCAGGCGGCCAGTGATGGAGAGCTCTGGCTCCTTCAGCTGGAAGAAATGGCAGAGAAAAGGTTTAGATTTAGCCGAAGAGTCAGACATTTATACTTAGTACACATAATTCTTCATGTTTGCCCTGGAGCATTTCATACAAGCCTTACAGGATGTAGAGGAAACAGTGTTCATTTCAGACCTGTCTGGTTTTTAGGGGCTGGTACATGCGGTCAAACTGGGTGAAGATTGCTTTGCGGGCTCCCTCCCATCTCCCTGGTCCCATCACGCGGTACTGGTAGGCTGTGACAGGTCCCCAAAGTATCCTCTTAAACAGTGGGTAGTCTGTGAGGAGCAGCCAGAGGAGACTTGGCCGCACCCCAATCTCTCCTGCGATGTCATCCATGTAGGAAACAAAGTCCACCTGCAGAGGTGTCAACTTTGACACAATGTAGCTGGGGAGAAAATAATATTGTATTAGTGTCTCACACTAAAATGAATACAATATGAACATAAAATATAGTGTTCATTGTGTGTTTACTACTTAAGAATTAAGTCATTTAATGAGAATTGACAATTGTACTGCTTCAGCTTTGTAATTTTAAAGCTGCAAGAATCAACACTTTTATATTAACGATGCATTCAATTAATGTGTATAATGTGAAAGTGGTTGTTCATGGTGATAAGAGAGTTATCACCCAACTCTGCAGTCCTCATCAGCTGTAAGGAGCATTTTAGTGTATTTCAGGCCGCTGTTCTTCTTTAAAATGTTTTATTAACAAACCCACAGCTCTGCTCTCGACTTTATTTCTAGCCACAGCAGGCGGCTATTTTCACTGTACACTGCCTACCCAGCGCCAAATGACACAGTTAGTGACTAGCTGGTGAACATAGCAGAGCATTCAGCTGCTAGAGACAGATATTTCACTGAGGAGTTGATGGAGACTAAACCACAGCTACTGGAAAGTGAATGTTGGGCCTACATTCATCAAGACCAAATATTTCAGCAACAGCTAACCAGGTAAAAGAATACTGGGAGCTTTACTTTTTGTCAATGTCCTTGGTGTCCTTCTCAACAGCCTTTATCATGGCCTGGTTTGAGGGTAGTTTATTGTATCCTGAAGAGCAAAAGACAGAATACAAGTGTCAAATACACTGAAAGGTATCTCGACTAGTGGCTGGTGATAAAGTGAACACGCAGCCTCACCTTTGAGGACACGTGTGACCCAGCGGGCCTGCATCTCAGCCTGGGGCATGATGGCTCCAAGGGCGTGGATGAAACCCACGACAGCCAGAGTGGGATGCTCCAGGTTGGGAGGAAAAATGTGCTTGTACAGACCCACACGCTGCCCAGACTTGTACATAGCATTGCTTGGCAAGAAAGGAAAATCATAGTTGTAACCTGTGGCGAACACAATCGTATCCACCTGTAACGAGGTAGAGAAAAGTTAGATATAAGCTTAAAATGCGCTTGAAATGAAGACAGATACTTGAGGGTATCCTTGGTAAGTTGTGACCTTTTCCACAATGCTGCCGTCGTCAAACACCACGGTGGAACCACGGATTTCTCTCACATTTGGTTTGACGATGACCGACCCGGACAGAATCTTTAAAGGCAGGTCATCATTGATCACTGGGATCTGACTGAAGAGTCTGAGGCAGCAGAAGGTAGAGCAGATAACGAGATGCAATTATTAAATGTGACTGACTTTATTGTCTGCGCACTTCAGCAACGATGCGAGGAAGTCAGACCTTATGAAGAGCAATAGCCTGTGTGGTCCCAGCAGCACCTACCTGTGTGTGGGTTTGAGGGCATACATGCTGTGGTCATACATGGCGTTGAGCTTCTTCTCGCCAAACCAGTTGAAGAAGTTGATTGGAAACAGCTGGAACAGGATGTGGACAAAACGTGTGTTGTACTTCATGTCCACTGGCAAGCCGTTGTCAGAAACCTGACGGATGACCCAGGCACCGCGACGAGTGCTCTGATACACCTGCAGAACGAGAGCAGAAGACAGACATGAATTATCAATCAGTTTCGTACATCAAAGACAGACAAGAGCAATCAGAAAACACGTCCCGACCTGCTCTGCCACTCTGCTGCACTCCACAGCGATGTCTCCTCCTGAGTTACCAATCCCGATGACCACCACTCTCTTCCCGTACATGTCCTCAGGCCCCTTGTAGTCCCAGCTGTGGAGGTATTTCCCTTCAAATGTCTCAATTCCTGCAACACAGCAGAATGATGTCCTCATATGTTGTGTGCTGAGAAGCGAGACGTGATGAACAATGTGATCCTACAGTGACGCTACTGTTACAACAGAGAATCAATTCAGTCTCATTTTAATTCAAGCCCGGGCAGGATGTATGTAAAATGTACTGTGCCTTTACCTGGGAAGTCTTTGAGCGGCAGGTTAGGGTAGGTGTAGTGACCAGAGCAGCAGATGACTGCATCAAAGATCTGCCTCTCCACCTGTCCATCTCTATTCTCCGTCACCACTTCCCACTGACCAGTACGAGAATAGTCTGGTCTCTGGTTGACACTCTTCACCGAGGTCTGCAACATATTGAAAAATCCACACAGTGGATTTATTTGTAGATTTTAAACCGCAGTGAAAATATTGAATAAGAACAATCCTTTCTGCTCATTAGGAGCTGGTTACCTGGAAGTGAATGTGTTGCAGCAGCTTGAAGTGTTCTGCATACATCCTGAAGTATTTCAGGATTTTCGAGTGATGCATGTAGTTGGGATAGTCAGCAGGGATGGGGAAGTCGCTGTAGCACATCATCTCCTTGGAGATGTTGATGGTGAGGGAACGGTAGATACTGGCCCTGTGTGGCTCCGACACTTCCTGCAGTTTCACACGACCAAAAACGTAATAACAACATAAAACACATTAATCCTTTTCATCCACTTTCACTTGAATAGCTTAGGGCATAAATGCAAAATTGTTGCCAGCTCTTTTTCTGGAGCGGTGACTTGCCTTGAACTTCCACAGTCCGCCCATGTCATCGCTGCTTTCAAAGCAGGTTGGCACCATGCCTTCATCCAGGCAAGCCTTAATGCTGGTCAGGCCAGAGGGGCCTGCCCCGATCACTGCTACTTTGTGCACCATGATGGAGCTGCATGAACAAAACAGAAAATAGTTTTTTAACTCATTGGACACAGCTGGCCTAACTGTGCAATCTCTGTATTTCTCTCTCTCTTTTTTTTTTTTAACAAACTTTTATTACTGCAAAATGTGGAAAATCTACAATTAGCCATTCACAAACTATTTCACTATTCTCTCATCACCATCTTTGGCTCTTTGGTTTCCTTGTTTGATTCAGCGTTGCAGTTTAATCATAAGCACGTCATTGAAATATTACCAACTAACTCACCAGTGGCACTAAAAAAATTGAAATTTGCAGTAAAATATAGCAGAACTATAAGTGTAGCAGCTCTCCCTCTTACCTTGATCGCTGTGTGTTGCCTTTTTCTGTCAGGCAAAAGGGACGAGGATTACCTGAGCACAGACTTTTATACTGTGACAGTATAAGGCATGCATCCTTTTCTTTTTTTTTTCTCTTTATACTGCCCAAATAAGGTTAGTATCGAAAAAAGTTGTTTACCCACATCCAATGGGATTGACTTGGACTAAAGTTCAATTTGTGTCCTCAGAGTTAAAACCAGTGGGTGGATAGTAGTGATGACAAGTAACTAAGTAACAATGATGCACGTCACTCTATCAATCATACAGGACTGAGACCGTTTCTGATTTGTTCCTCTCTTTAATTAAAAATCATTACAATCAAATCTATGGGGATATAACCCCTCAGGGAATATTGATCAGCACATTCAAATCCACTGAACATAACACAGTGTAATCACACGACCATACAGGCATATGTACATACATTAAGAAGAAGGTCGACAAAAAAACACACACTATCTTTTATAATATATAGCAGGCAAAACTGAGTGCAGTGAAAGATATTGGAGCTGGCTTCATGTTTGACAAAGTGCAAGAATAGATGTGACATTTGCTGAGAATATTTGAGAGCTGAATAAACAAACAGAAAGCGCATTTCTTTACGGTGTCTCTCAACCTGGTAGTAAACAGCCGACATGTGGAATGTGCAAAATCTATTGTGTAATCATTGTGATTTAATTTTTTTTCTTTTTTAGGTTTTTGCGTCATCTCAATACCAACATGTAAAACAACAGAAAAATCAATCATAAAAATCATTTGGTCACAAAATTCACTGCTCAGCATATCCACATATGCCACAGAAGGGTGACGAAATAAAAAGGCTGGAAGCTACCACCTCATTCACTGGTCACCTTATCACTCACACTGGGAAGATCATTGGGCAATTATTGCAGAGCGAGGGCACAGCATGTAAGAGGTCAATCAAACAGTCCACAGCGGGGCATCAGTGTACAGGGCACAACCTTGGTTCATACCAGATTTCTGGACCTGGTTTGCGCCACATAAAGTGGCTCACAGTCAAAACCCTGTCAGAGTAAAGCACGGTATTTGTAAAAACTACACAAAAATGGCTTTGTCAAAAAGATGGCTCAACTACAGTTTATACGCAGTACATTTTCACATACTTCTGATCATATTCCTAATCAACAAAACATAGAAATTAGGGTGCACCTGCAACTGAACAAGTTCTGGATCCTGGCAGTGCCAAAGTATGTGTGTGTGTGTGTGTATATACACAGTGGGTGAGACAGAGCCAGCTGTTGTGTGCGCATTGTTGTGTTTTTATTGGACTTATCTGATGATAAAAACAGGATTTAGCATGGCCAATTGACCTTCACCTTCAGCTTAGTTCGACCTGAAATGTGGTTGATGTGTATTGAGGCTAATCTTCTGATTTCATGGTTAGCTGCAAATAAGCAAAATGGCTGCTTAAACTGACACTTCATAAACCCAAAAAGTAGCATTTGCTCTTTGGATTTGTTCAGATGTGTATTAAATCAGTCAACCACATCTGTTCACATACTTTGTCCACCAATGGCTTACGTAGGGGGTCGACGGCCTCCGTGACAGCGCAAACTCAAACCCTGATGTGTGTTACATCATCTCGACCACTGCCGTCATTTAAAGTTTAATATTAATGTGGGAGCTCAGCCTCAAGCCCAACTCAGTCGGCCAGTGCAGGGATATGGATTAATCATCAAACATGCTGCTTCTGGGAAATAGTACGTACACCTAAACACACACTCCAGACCAGACGGTCAGTAGGTTGTGTGTTAATATGTTAAGATCCACCCCCAAACACACATATATACATACATACATACATCCACACATACAAGGTGCAGTAGGTGTTGACCCACAGGGTCACATCTGTGACTAAACAATTCATTCGATTTAAGACCAGTTCAGTAGGTCCGAGTGTCGCGGCATCATCGAATATCAGCTGTGGGAACATCTGCAACAGTTCAACACTTGGCTGTTAATCACTTTACAGATTATTGCCTTTGTGAATCTTCAACTGAGAATTAGCAGGAAATTAAAACATCATGAAAAAAAAAAAAAAAGTCTATCCAAACATTATTTGACACAAACGAAATGGTGTCATGTGATATCGCATTAGTTAGTAGATGGGAATTATGGTGAGGATCCTCTGAACCCTCTATGTATATACTGTATCTTCATTTATCATGGAGTTTGTTACTTAACTTTACCTTTAAAATTTACCTTTAGCTCACAAACGCATGAACCCTGGCAGCACACCAGGCCATTGCACAACAAATTAAACAGTTAACGTCCTCACTCGTTGCCAATATAAAACTGCCTGCTGCCATGCCACTGATGCAAAATGACGTGTGTAGTTAGACATTCTGGTACGATTCTTTCAAAATGTCAACTAATGAATAAATCTTGTCCATCTTGTCTGTGAGGCTGGAATTATTGCAAAAAAAGAGAGAAAAGTACAATGTCAGTGTCTTTGGGAAGATTGTTCACAGTGCAGAATTCTAGCATGCTGTCATTTTCATGAACAAAATTGCAAGTGATAATGAAACGGTCACCTACATAGGTCCAAGATTTACTACATAGGGTCATGACTGAAAATGATACAATCCTCGGTCAGAGTCGGAGATCATAATTGAACTTGGGGTATAGTTGAATATATTTCAGGTATTTACACATGCTTCCCTCCCCTGAGCTGTAGGTAGAGCCCCGCCACACCTGGTTCCATATTTGTAAAAGGTGTTCAGATTAGAGGCACACTGCCCAAAAACTCAAAAAAAAGCTGGGATAATGCTCGTGATTGAAAACTAAGTCACAGCTACTGAAAAAACTAAGCCCTTTACGGCATTACATGGGCAAAATTGAATTGAAAGAAATGGAAAATCTCTCATTGGTGTGGTGCTGGACTATGGGCCACTAACAGGTCAGTAAAACCAAATATGGATCATATTCTTCATCAGTTTGTTATGTAAAAAAAAAAAAAGGTTTGGTAGAAAAAAAGGTGCCGTTTTCTGTGACTACAACTCCCTTTTTTGCCCTTCAAATAAACGTCTTTAAGTTAACAGCAAGAGAAAAGTCCCATCCATACATATCTATGCCATCTGAGCCAAACTGTGATTATTGTGTTATTTTTCTTCAGTTTAGCAGGTTCTGTTAAGTGAATGGATGGTTGATTACTTTACAATGTAGATGACATGTTTTCACCGTACAAGGGAAACATTTGAACAATTTAGAGTTTGATCAAAGCAGTAATTTGGTGTTGAAATATATACATATATGAAATATACATTTTCTGTAAGTGAATTATGTTTGTGTGTGTCACCAGATAACGATGAGGTTAAGTGTGTGTATTCCATCATAGTTAATTAGTAATCAGCATTATGTGATGTGTTTTGGTTGACTATTACTGAAACAGTGATACTGGCAGAGAAATTAGAGTATACTGTACAGTCCAGTAAATTGGTGAACGTTGGTGTTTTTGAGGGTTTGGGTGAGACTACTTGAAACAATGTTATGTCTAATCCTATGTCCTATCCCATGTGGTCATGTGAAGAGGAAACAAAAGGTCTGTTTGCAAATTTGTGAGCAGTTAGTTAACTGCAGTTGCTACTGGACGCTTTGACTCTTGAAACAATTATTTCATCAGGGTTTGTGACTAGAGGAGCTTAGGAGTCCAATCTGGAGAAATCTTTTTGTCCTCTGTCTAATATGAGTAAAAGCCCTGTAGTATTTAGCACAGGCAGGCTAGACTAATCGTGTCAACCTTATAGTGAGCGCTGGAAGTGGGCTTTTGAACTGAAGCGTCAGATGAAAGAAAACGGTGACAGAGCTCTCTTCTCTTGTCAAAGTAGAACTTCTCTTGTAGATCACCTTAAGAGACAATAAGGTGAGAAGGCAGGTGCTCTGACAGTCAAGATTCAAACCGCCATCTGTCCTCCTCCTTCAGTCCTTAATATCAAACTAACTGTCCCAGCAGCCCTTGCAGGGTTTGAGGTGAGAGCCACAGCATCTCCACTAGGTTGTACTGGCAATAGCCCATCCAGAACCCAAACATCACATCAGTCACATTGTGTCTGCCCAGCAGCACTCGGCTCAGCCCCACCAGGCCGGCCCACAGCAGGACAAGGACCCTCAGCGGGGCAGCCAGCACGAGGTGGGCCAGCAGGAACCGCCCGCACATGGCGGCACGGGTGGCGTGGCCTGAAGGGAATGAGTAGCGGTCCACGGAAAAGGTGGCAAACATGTCCATGCGGTTGTGCGCAGGCCGACGCCGACGCACCACTGCCTTAACGATGGTGACCAGGACCAGGTCCAACAGGAGGCCTTGAGGGGATGAAGGGAGAGATTTGTTATATGTATAAAGAAACAGCCATGTAATCACAGTAACACAAAAGCCATTGACATACAGACCAGAGACACTTGAATTAAATATTAAGAGAGTGTGTCCCTGGTAGGACAGAAACATAAAGCAGAATGATGAAACATGAGCAAAATGATGTCACCAAAAGCTTAGTTTCTTTCACTGAGATTATCTACACAAATCAGAACATCTTTGGTGAAGGAAAGTGCCCACTCACAACCCAAAGAGTGGCAAAAATGGCTGCCTGTATTATGACACAGTGCATTTACAAAGCCAGATGTTTTCTTTGGTATTTATATGCATGATTAGCCTGCCTGTTCATATGGATGATGTTATCTGGACCAGAGCAGGCCGGAGAGGGGGAGATACATCCAGTTTATGGATTTAGTTAATATGTCTAGGATTTGAAAATGTTCTGCTTGTGCACCACCTGGTGGTTGTATTAAGACTGACACTATGGCACCAATGCATATCAATAGTCGTACTGCCCAGTGCAAAAGTTTATTGGTCCGTTTCACTGTTAGTAAATTGTCCAGATTAACACTTACTAACACTGATGATCCTGGATGGACCTTTGTCACTACTGTCAAAAATAGGTATAATTGATAACACTGATTATGATGACACTGCATTAGATGTTCCAGTTGAGCTGAGACATATTGAGCAACTTTACTGCATAATACATGTTAACTCATCACAGTAAGAAAAACACATGCTAATAGCAGCATTAACATACGCTACAGTATACAGTGCAGATAATATCTGGGCGGACAAACTGCTGCTTATATTTGCAGCTTATCTTTAAAAAAGGTCATCACTGCCGTCCACTTGGACCCAGTGGGCTTTTTTATGTTGTATCGTTGCATGGAGCACATAAAACGAGCAGAGCTGCAGCGCTGAAAAATTAATGCAACAGTCAGGCGGCACTGAGCCATCGCTGCTGGGAGTCCGATGAAAGGATTTCAGCAAAATGAACGTGCAACAGTACCTTTAATTCATTATTCATTATTACTGAATCAGTCAAATGACTGCTGGTATAACCAACACGGGCAGCTGGCTCAGATGTTTAACTGCAGCCTGATTTGAGTGCAGTATTTTGTCTATGACTCCTAAAGAGACAGTGACTTCCTTTTTACAGGCATTTAATCATGCCAAAGTGGGACTTAAATGCTTACCTGATCTATGAGCACAATCATGGCTCTCTAAAAACAGCCCTCTCGTGGTTTATAACAGGTTCATCGACATTCAGATCGACACCGTCTGTGCAGAGGACCAGAGGCTCTCTGTCTAACACCAGGCACTCAAGAGGGTTTACTGCTAAATATTCAATGATCACTGACAGATTTTTGGTAGCAAAATAAATTCTTTATCCAATAAGACAACTCCTATTTTACATGGTTAAACAAATTTAATCCCGCTTGAAAATGCAGCTTTTACCACGACCATCTTATTAGCAGTCATAAAAAAGCATCTGGATAGAATAGAAGATCAAACATACAGCACTGTCAGGGTTTCATGACATAAGCAACGAATTTCATTAGATTTCTGATAATATGCTAACTTGTGCCGCACTAACAGAAAATGATGAAAAATATTCATCACAACGTGCTAGAGCCAAAGGTTGCATCTTCAGAATGATTGTTTTGTCCCAACAACAATCAATTATCAGAAGATATTCAGTTAAGAATGAGATCTGAGAAGCTGAATCCTGCCCCTCACAGACAGGCAGACTTGGGTTTACCTGACTCATAACTACCTGCCGCTTGTCATTTCAATCATCCCACATCCAAAGAAAATCAAGTCAAACATCCAACTGAGTTATGTTTATGTGTAGTACACTGCTAATGTGGGCTTGTGTTACTGGGCAAATCAACCAGACCTCTGAAATCATATCTGAAAACTGCCAAACACACACATCCTCCTCCCCAAACAGGTACCAATGCAGGATGTACAAACCGGATGCACTTGCACACTTATGGGTATCAGTGAAGAAAGGTAACATGAGAAGAGCCTGTTGGCATACAGGACTTGTTTTAATTACTTAAAGATTTTTACTGGCTGTTAACTGGCTTAATCCAGATAAAAGCTGCATTAGAGTTCAACGCTTTGCTGCGTCTTCGGCTAATTGCAGGCCAGTGTGAGCATCAATACAAGTCCATTAAAGTTAAAACCTGTGGCACATCTCTTCTTCAGCTCACCGTGCTTTACTCAGGGTGGGACCGTCCTAATGACGACAAGACAGCAGAGACATTTGGTGATTAAAGTGTGGCGTGCTGGAGAGACCTTCATTACACCTGACACTGGTCTACACCTTCATTACCGTATATATTTCCCTCATGAGGTTTCCCAAAGAGTCAGCGAGTCGGGCTCAGGATTATTCAGAGAGGGCTACAGCAGCTGACTGGACTCCACTCTCTGACAGGAGATGGCACTTCTTTCTACATTTAACTCAACATAACAATTTGCACGTCCGCACTAAATCAGAAGCATTCACCTGATTGTTAAGTAACATATAAGCTGACTGACACTAGTATGCAAAGACAAAGATTATATGAAGAATGGAAGGGGAACTTCACACGGGGATGGATAACGACGACAGATGGCCTCTACAGGTGAGAGCCTGCCAGCACTGATGGAGAAAGGTTAAGGGGATCATGGGAGGTGGGAGCGCCTGAGAGGAGAGCTGCGCATGGCAGATGAGAACAATGAAGGAGCTGGGTGTGTGTGTGTGTGTGTGTGTGTGTGTGTGTGTGTGTGTGTGTGTGTGTGTGTGTGTGTGTGTGTGTGTGTGTTGACACAAATGCAGCTCAGTGGTGCGTAAAAACATGTCTGCACAGGCTTGGGTAAAGATTTCTGTGGGTGTATCCTCCCTCTTAGGGTGAGGAGGAGGGTGACACACGGAGGAAGACAAACAGAGTGATTTACCCATGAGGAGGTTGAGCATGACCTCTTGTCCTGCAGCACTGTCACTCTTGTACAGACAGTAGGCGGTGCCAGCCAGCCAAGGGATGCCATGTCCCGATATCTCTATCAGCTTCATTAAGGGGCGCACGCTGCCCCAGGACGAGTCCTCGCAGGCACACACCCCCAGCCGCTTGGACAGCCACAGGTCGATGGCGAGCAGGGAGCTGAGCGCGACGCGGAGGAGGGAGGGGTTGAGCCGTATGCCGTCCTCGTCTGGCGGACCCTGACCGCTCCCCGAGCCCGTGGACGAGCTGGAGCCCCGGCGCCGAGTGGGGCTCTCGGAGGCTCGGAGGCGGGCGGTGGTCGGGTCGGAGCCCTGCCGCTGGAGGAGGTGCGGCGGAGAGGAGCGAGTCAGCGGCTTCGTCAGCGACATGAAGTCGTAGCGGCCGTTGGAGCTCCCGAGCACCGGGCTTCCTCCGCTGCGACCGGGGCTTTTAGCTTTAGGAGAGGGCATTTTGTCTGTCAAGCTGCCGACGTACAGTTTGTGGTGATGTAGCTGCACCTCAGTGGTTAATTTTCCGCAATGCTGTCGCTCCTTTAGCTCATCTGTTGGACGTTTCACGATTCATATCACGTCCAGTGACACTGAGCTGAATCGCCATATTTGTTGTTCTACTCGCAAAGCTACCTGGGAAATTGTGTTTTTCAAGAAATTACCACGTGATCGGTTTGACTCCCCTTTGGCGGACACTTGGCTAAAACACCCCAGTATATCGACCCTAAAATAGAAATATAATAAAAAGAAATAAAAGAGTCGGGGGTGATGCTTCCCTGACTTTGTAGCCTCCTTCAGTAAGACTCGTTCTGTTCCTTGGTGAAAATGATCTCTTTGTTTGATGCTGTAATATTTCTCACTTCAGAAATGCTTTAACAGATAATAGTGTTATTTCATGTTCTTTCTGTCAGCAAACTCTGTCAATACTTACTGACTTTTCACTAAACTCAACCCCATTCGTTCCTCTTGAAAACATGAATAATTAAGAAACAGGTCACAAACATTTAGCAAATACTCACTAACTGTCCTAAACAGCAGGTGGAACAGGAGTAAATGGTGCATTTGTTTGGAGACTTACAGCAGCAGATGTGCACTAGTGAGTATTCAGAGCAGCAGGACGGTGTGTGTGAGACAGACTCTAAACAGGTCCCATGGTCATTGTAACGTAGGAACATATCACAGCGTGACCCTTTTATGTGTTTTAATATTTTTGGAGCTATGTGGCATGGAGGAATAAGATGTATACACTATGGATGGACAGGTGATACTTGTTAGTATCAGTTGTTTTTGGTCTTTTACTTCGATTTATTGACAAAAAGGACAAAACTGAATATTACCAGGTTTATCCTTTAACTTCAGAGTCAGTGTCCAAAGTCCTTTGTTGGAAAGTAGTTTCACCGCACTTTAAAGTTGATGTTTGTTATCTCCCTCCCCAGTAATAAAAAAATGCATGTTAAAGTTTAACTTTTGGACTGAAATGTCCTCAGTGATGTCTTCCATCATATAAACTATGATCTTATTTTTCACAACATACAAAAGTACTTTATCTGTTGGGTCAACATCACATTCACAAAATCATATTTCTTCGTTTTCTACCAAACTATCTTTGTTATGTAATATGCTGAACTTCTGACTATCTGTAGAAACACTTTTTGTCTTTTTGACTGTTCTCTGATTGGTCGATGAGCTACGTAACGGTAGTTAGCCCCGCCCACATCCGGGTCCTCCCACGTGTCGCTGATCACTACTGACCAATCGAGCAGGCCACCCTTCTTCTTCCTCTGGCGTTTGGACTGCGGAGGAGAGCCGACCATGCCTGGACTTCTGCTGGGAGACGAGTTCCCAAACTTCGAGGCCGACACCACCATCGGCAGGATCAAGTTCCACGACTTCCTGGGCAGCTCGTGAGTGCGCAGCCTTCCCGTTCAGACATCATCACACTAACACATTAACGCTTTATTCTGAGTTTTCAACAATCCCAGTATCAGTGCATGGTTTAGGTGAGCCGTGGCCGCTGGTTGTGCTGTAAAAGCCTGCAGGCGTCTCGGCTGATCAACGATTAATTCTGGATACGAAAACCAAGGCGCGTAGTTTTATGGAGACAGCAGGCCTTTGACCGCGATTATCATACCAACTGTCATGCGACACCTCCTTGTTGACACAGACAGTGTTACACAAGCATGACCACGTTGGATTGTTAAAAGCACTCACTTTGCTTCTCTCTCTCTCTCTCTCTCTCTCTCTCTCTCTCTCTCTCTCTCTGTGTTATTCTCTCTGACCAGTTCATTAGTGATGTGTAAGCAGAGTCAGGACAAGGCCTGCATTGTTTGCTCTATGGGAACCTGGAACTGTACACCCCCTGTTGGCGTCCTCTCTAATGTCTGCCCTTTTAGTCTCAGCACAGAGAAAGTAATACTAGTTCATGTGTTGGATTGGGTTGGACAAAGGTAGAGTGTGCGATACTCCAACAACTTTACTTCAACATGAATAGCTTTATGTTTTCAGAATAATTATGTAATCCCTAATCTAAACCAGGACATCTTCGAGCCTCCTTTTGATTTTTTTTTCTCTCTCTTTTTTTTTTTTTTGGCTCTTATTTCCTCATTCTGAGGGTTGGGCACACAAAGTGAATGAGCAGATATGATGTTGCAACAGTGTCCCTGACCCTAGTTTCCAAACAGACATAACCTGCTCAAATTGATTGCTGATAAGTATATTATCAACATAAGGAAACAACCCAGTTCCTGTCTTCCTGGCTCAGCAGGAATAGATGTTGGGCTGTGAGAGGCCACCATGTGTTGTAAATGTGTTCTAGTTTTAAGGTTCGTTATGTCTCTCTGCAGTGGCCAAGTGAAAAAGTTGCAGCTTAGCCCACAAGTCTCAGCAGAGCAAGACACAACGTTTTTCAACACATTCTTCTTAGAAACAGCGTCAGTGTCCAGAGTTTGTGCTGCTTGAACAAACTGGGTCTTGATTTTAATCAGGGCTTCTGGTGATCAGCTGATCACAGCGTCTGTGAGGTGCAAAGCTTTTCTCTTGCCTCTACCTCATGTGTAGGTCACATTACACACACACACTGAACCTCAAACCACATGAGGCAGAAAACTCGTGATTCCAACATGAATTACTCTCTAAAAATGATCAACAATGTCAAATGTTGCATGCTTGACCAGCGCTGTTTTTTTGCAGGAAAAGTCCCGTCCGTCTCACCCTCCTCCCCCTTCTTGTCAAATACTTTTTCAGCACACCACATCTGGATCTTGAGCTCCAGTCTGGCAGATTCAGACACCTGTTACTTCAATCTGTAGCTGGAATTTCCTCTTCTGAGACTAAATGTTCTCTATCTCTCTCTTTTTATAGCGATTTCTTCCTCCTCTGTTGTCTCAGTTCCCACTGCTATTGCATCAGTCTCCTCCTAAATTCTAGCCCATGTGCAGCGAAATGGAGAAACGTGGGTACATTGAGACATTCGTGCACAGTCACAAGGGGTGGCTTGAGATTTATATCTTTTGTTTTGCTCTGCAGATGGGGCGTCCTGTTCTCCCACCCGAGGGACTTCACCCCTGTCTGCACCACCGAGCTTGCCTGTGCTGCCAAGATCAGCGAGGAGTTCAAGAAACGGGGTGTGAAGATGATTGCTTTGTCTATCGACAGTGTTGAGGATCACCGCAGCTGGAGCAAGGTTCGGGGTGCACACACACACACATTTACTGTTTAATAGTGGTGTGTAAGAGGTGAAAGGATTATATTTATAATTACATTTTCAACTTGATATGATTGATTTTTTAAAATGTAATTAAATTGTAGGTCTATGGAATTGCACTTTATCTGTCAGTAAAGTTAACCATAAACCTTCACTCTTGGCTTGCCTCTAACTCTGAATGGCATTGTGATGGATATATACTGGAAACTGAGCAGTTGGATATTCGTGGGTTAATACTTACCCTCAACACACATTGGATTTGCTGGCTTCTAACTGGGCTGCTACATTACAACAACGCCCCCTCAGAAAGGGTAGTGATTGGTCCAAGGGGGAACGTTCACTGGTCCAAGTGTTGGTGAACTGTGATGTTTTGATTTTACAGCAGTAACACCACATCCCTTCCTGCCAAAAGAAAATTAGATAACAATAAACTTTTCGAGCCAAGTGTTTTCTCTCTTTGCCCTCCCAGATTATTACTAATATCTGTGGGGCAAATGGTTATGCACAACACCACAGCCATGGTGCCTGAGCATGTAGCTCCTGGCCCTTAAAGTTATAGTTGTAACATGCCGACCGAACCACTGTTTATGGCTCACACCAGAGCTCAAGGTTAAAGGTCACGGTCACTCGTCATGGGAGAATGATTGATGGACTCTGGGTAACAACATTCACACATTAACAAAGGTGTAAAGGCTGAATGTGACCCTTCTCTCTGTGCAGGATGTGATGGCATTCAACAGTCAGGGTGACAGCGCTCTGCCTTTCCCCATCATCGCGGATCACAAGAGAGAGCTGTCCGTCCAGCTGGGCATGCTGGACCCCGATGAGAGAGACAAGGATGGAATGCCCCTCACCGCTCGCTGCGTAAGAAACCCATCCTGTTTTTTTTACACTCACCCACTAATGGACATATTTTGTATTACATCAGTTCATAAACAAAAGGCCAAGACAGGAGCATGATCCAAAATAACAGATGCAAAATGGCAGTAAAGACGCCTTGTGGGCGTATTTATCATGAAAGAAGCACACTCTGGTTGACCCTGCATCATCTTAACCCACTTTTAGGTCTTTGTGATTGGGCCCGACAAGAAGCTGAAGCTGTCCATCCTCTACCCTGCCACCACAGGGAGGAACTTTGATGAGCTGCTCCGTGTTATCGACTCTCTGCAGCTCACTGCACAGAAGAAGGTGGCCACACCTGTCGACTGGAAGGTAAACGGTTAAACCGTGTTTTCATGCCGGTGATCGCAGGAAATGAAATGCATAGACGAATGCTGTTATGACAGTTGATTTAACTGTGCACACGTCAAACGCATACAGCAAAATATTTGTGTCATTTAGCCAGACTGCAGATAGCAAATGCATCTTCAGCATTTAATCCTTACAACTCCTCATCATCAACTTTAGTATCAGTGCCAAATATGCTGGGAGCTCACCATTTCTGACTACACAATAATATTGATGATGATAATAATAATAATAACTTATTTGTCATGCTTTACATTCATTTAGCAGACATGTTTTTGCAAAGTGACTGACAACAACCACAATGAAGCTACATAACAACAACAGCCAGATGTAAAAAATGCTTAAGTGACTTCCTTCCAAACAGTTTTTGTCTATTTGACCCAATTTTTAGCCGGGACACCGAAGACGGTCACCAAAAGCCCCATGAGGATGCTGCATAATTGCCATTACAGTGACGGCCTCCTCTAAGACTTCAGTTAAAGCCTCCGTCTCACTCTGTGCTTGTCGTGTCTCTTTCAGCCTGGTGACAAAGTCATGGTCATTCCCTCGCTCTCTGACGCAGAAGCTGCCACTCTCTTCCCCAGCGGTGTGACCACTAAAGAGTTGCCCTCTGGGAAGAGATACTTGCGCTACACCCAGCCCTGAAGAGACACTAAAGACTGTGTTCCTGCTCTAGTTTGCCACGCTTTAACCTGGAAAAGTGACCTGGCTGATAATTCACACACAGAACTGATCAGAAGCATAGATGCACTTATCTTCGTTATTAGTCAAGTCCAGCAATGAACACGGAGTATCTGAAGTGTCAATGTACAGTGCCTTGTTTACCTTCATTCAATAAACACACATTTCACACATGTCCCCTTTGAATCTTTTCACATTGTTTACAGTCTGGAGGAAGTTGTTACAAAACTTCCTCTGCTATGACTTACTGTACCACTAGGTGTCCTTCTACAACCTTAAACAGAAATCTCAGCACACTGCTTTTGCTGTGGCACCGTATCATATCAATAGGTGGCACTATATGCACATGGAATGACCCACTGGTATCCTCTGACAGCAGTTAGTGTAAACAGTGTAATCTGCTCCCAACAATGGCAGTCAGAGGGAGTGGTGCCACATGTACCGAAGTGACTGGTTTATTCACATTAATTAAAAAAGAAGACCGGCCACATTAACCTGATCTACTGTCGGCAGCGCTGTCTAAGCGGTGCACCGTACAAAACTTTCTCCCCCCCCCCTTCTGTATTTTACATCATCTTGCCAACTCAGCATTGCAGGCTAATGCCCTACCTGTCTAAATGTCTTAATGTACCATGGATTAGTCTTTTAAATTGATAGCTATGTTTGCTCTATGCTTCATGTCGAGGCTTTTTAAATGGCACTCTACAGATGAAACTTACCAGCTGAACAGCTCAAGTGGATGCTGGCACTGCTGGAAAGTAAGTAGTGGTGAGTAAGTACACTGACATAAGTACAATTCAAAGGTATTTTTACTTTGACTACATCCATTTTCTGTGACTTCGTACTTCCATTCCTCTACAATTCAAAAGGAAATGCTGTACTTTTTAAAAACCAACTACCTGACAGCCACAGTTGGTGGCTACTTTACTGATGAATACTTTTTATTGAAATGAAAATGTTTCATAAGATTATATGCTTAAGATCAAATCTGTGGTTTCCAACCTTGGCTCATAAACACGTTAGTTGTGGCCTTGCGTCACATTTCTGGTACCTATGAATCGTTACCACTTTCTCCAAAGAGACTTTTGCCATTTTTGGATGGTTTAATCTAATTTAATTCTTTGAAGCCCAAGTAGATAAAGTTATTCATCTTTTCACAACAAGCAAAGCTTTGAGAAAAACCAAAACTACCAACCAAAAATGAATAGAATTTTATGAAGGATAACTTTGTTTTTTTGCTGTTCTTTTCTAATTTGTCTCATGATTTATCACAGGGACATATTTTTTCTGCATAATGAGAACTTTTGCTTGCAATAGGGTATTTTTACACCACTGTTATGGTACTTTGACATAAAGACCTGCATACTTCTTCCACCACAGAAGATCAGTTACTTAGTCCTTCTATTAGCTTCCTTGAATAACACACAATATATTTTGTGCCTTTTATAGTTCAGCTGAATAAATGCACAATAAGAATGCGCAGACTTGCGTATATAGCACTATAAATCATCACATCTCTGTATTTCAGACCCAGATGAACAACTGAACCGACGCTCATCTCAGCAGGTCGGCCTCAACTGTAGCAGAGACACAGAAGCCAGGACTGAGGTGTAGATTTCCTCTTTGAGTTATTCAACCCTCAAAACTGCTTGGCTGAGGCTCGTATTAATTACTTAAAGTAGTCTGAAGGTGAACACTGATCTCTCTCTGTCTGTCTCTCTCTCTCATACACACACACACACATACACATTCTGGCCTTGTATTCACTCTGTGAGTGTGAGGAATGCTGAGGTCAAAGAGAAAAGATGGGATTCCCTTTGAGTGAGGAGGGAGGTAGAGAGAGTGCAGAGCCAGATAAAATATCTTTGGACCCTCCTCCTTTTCACTCCTGTCATCCACACAATGTGAACTGGAATGTTATTCTTCTTTTTTTCCTCTTACTCAGTTGCTCTTTTAGCAGAATCACCCCATGAATCAGTGCTACATTGAGTCTTTATATATTGTTTCTTTTCTCTCATTTTCTGATTCATTAGATTGAACAGCTTCTGTGTGGAAACAGAAAGAGCCCACATTCCCTTCTAGACAAAAACGCTGGATGCTGGCTTCTCAAATGTGTGATGAAAGTACATATATTCATCAGGTAAGCCTCCTCCTCCTCTGTCTTATCTGTCTTCCCCTTCTCTGGTGGCTGTTTTGTCCCCAGGAGTCATCCAAATTAACACCCACACAGACACACCGTGCCGATCAAATGCATTTCTCAAATTCCAGACTACAATAGCCTGTGCCAGAGCATGAGAAGCGCTTTGGGTGTCAGACACTGGCTTAATTGCCCAGTACCAACCTGCCCACCCCCCTCTCCTTCCCCCCTCCTGTTCATCTGTCACCCCTCACTTCTTGGCTATTGAGCCAACTCACCCCACCTCGCCTCAGCAACACTAGTACATGTAACACAACACCAGGCTGGGCCTGGTCTCACAGGGCAAAACACAGCAGACCAGCTGCTACTGCCCCCTCTCTCTCTCTCTCTCTCTCTCTCTCTCTCTCTCTAACAAACACACACATTATTCTGCTGATCAAAGGCATAAACACTGCTCTGAAAGGAGTGGCCTCCCACCAAACTTGTCTTATCTCAGAGGAGATGTTTTCCTCTCAGATGCACCAGGCTCCATTTTTCCTGAGATGTAATAACCAGGAGAGGATTCGTACCAGCTAAACAAGCTCCAATGCTAGCAGCTCCTATGGTAACATTAATCTTACTGTAGGGGGTTCAGAGACTTAAAGGGAACTTAATGGGAAATACATTCACTCGCCTATTTGCCTGGAGTTAGACGACAAGACTAATACCACTCACATGTCAGTTCACTGAATATGAAACTGCAGCCAGCAGCCAGTGAGCTTAGCTTAGCACCGTGATTAGAAGTAGGGGGAAACAGCTGGCCTGGCTCTGTCCAAAGTTAACCAAAATCACCTACCAGCATGTCCAAACTAAACTGACATGCTTTATCTAATATGTTTCATCTGTGCAAAAACTTAACTATAAAGAACATGTTGTAGTTTGGCATGGCAGTCTCACAGGACATTAATTAATGCATTAAACTAAATATAAAGAGTTGCATGCATTTTGTCAGTTTTTGGACAGAGCCCTCTGTCCCAGTCTTTATGCTAAGCTAAGCTAATGGCTGCTGGCTGTAGCTGAACAGACATATAAGAGTGGTATTGATCTTCTCATCTCACTCTTAGCAAGTAAGCGAATAATACAATAATGATCTTAATAATATTCCCCAAAATCAAGCTGTTCCTTTAAGGTGTTGCAGCCCTTTGACATCGTAAAAACGCCATGAACACACTCAGTATGTATGTTTCTATGCATGTGTGTTTATTCATGGGCATGTGCTTTGCTATGGGAGAGGTCATTATTCCCATGCTGTGTACCAGGCATTGAAGCTGCCTGTGACCTGCAGGTTAACAAGCCAGAGACCAGAAGAGCAACAAAACACGCACATGTGCATGCACCAGCACATATGCCGAGCTATGGCTTGATGCTTTCCAGACGTGCCCTTGCTTTCTCTCCTTTCTACATCGCCTGGCACTCTCACCCTCCCCACTCTCCACATCTCCCACACACACACACACACACACACACACACATAGTAGCGCCTCCCGCGTCTCTCACTCAACCCTGCTTATCAGAGTTTTTTGCTTCTTCAGCTTCCTTTTCCCATGCACAGACAAAACACTGCACAGTCAAGTTCTTCTCTTTGTTTCTTCCTCGCTCATGACGCCGTTTAATCCTCCTTATGATCCACAGTGGTTAAAATCTGATACTCTGTTCTGTGTAACAACTCACCATGTACGATTAAAACGGAGGTACTGATAGGTAGTAAGGCAGTTGGACAGACTGAAGGTCATGCAGACAAACAGAAACATATCTTTTGACCTCAGGATTTGGCTGAACTTTAAGGAGCATTAACCGACTCGCAGCCAACACTCACCCTTGAGCCTTCCTCACTCCTGCTAAAGCATAGGTCAACAGGCCTTTCAGCGGACTCACACACACACCTGCACGCAGAGGCGAAGACATAATGGTAAAAGTGATAAAAGTGTACGATCCCAGTGCCTAGATAAACGCTATTGTTTTGACGGTACCTCGTAAATACAGCATCCAGACAGGCTATTACAGCAGAGCAGGTTAGGGCCAGTTAGTGCTCTACGAACAGGGTGATGAATGAGAAGGTAAAAGTGCAATCACTCTCTGTGCTTATCTTTATCTCTCTCTATCAATATCGCTGTCGTTCTCTCGCTTTTTGCTCCCCCCCGTTCTCTCTATTAGAGACACATTGATCACCAGCCGCTGGCATATCACCTGAGTAATGGCTAAGGGTGTCTGGGCTTTAAAACAACCCCAGTAGAGCGCCAAGAGCTTTATCACAACGACAAGGCAAATGGCTGCTTGCACGATAAAGTGTGCCTGTGTGTGTGTGTGTGTGCGTGCGTGCATGTGTGTGTGTGTGTGTGTGAATGTGCATGATCATAATGCAGGGGACTTTGCCATTAAGAGGAGATATCAAACACAAGCCAATAAGGACTACAGACCACCAGGCTTGCCACAAAGCGCAGCACTACTAGACCACTTTAAGTCATTAATAATGTTTCCAGTTTGAGTGTGTGTGTGTGTGTGTGTTTGTGTTTTAGGTTCTTGTAGCCACACTCCCAGCCTTCTCAAATGATATGTAACCCTTTAGCTTACAGATTTCCCATCTTCTTCTCATAGGCAACTTTACAAGAAGACTTTAGTTTCTGTTTTGGAAATGCACTTGTGCACTTTCTCTTTCACAAGAGTCAGAGGACATGATCCTCCTCCTATGTCTGTTTGTTACATATACAGCCTCGCAGTAACAACAACCGTGTTGATCTGGTTAGAACTGACCATTAACAGGATCCTCCTCAGGATTGCTCTTTATGTTGTTATCCCCTACAAAGGAACCTGACTTGGACTCCACAGCAAAGGGAAGTGGATGGACCAAAAGCGTCCGTGGAACAAGAACCTTTGAGCAAAATAAAGCAGAAAGGAAAAAAAACAGAGACCTTGCAATTCCAAAGCTGCTTTTTATTCTGTGTTCTTTTCCACTGGTTTATTTTTCTTTAAGCGGAGGGCGGTCAGTGTGAGAGGGCAGAGGGAAGGAGGCTGCGAAACTGAAAGGTCGCTGGGGGAAGAGAGAACATGTGCCACGTTAGTGTGTGTACGTGTGAGTACGTGTGAGTGTGAGTGTGTGTGTGAGCTTGTGTGTGTGAGTGTGTGTGTGTGAGCTTGTGTGCGTGGCAGTTTGCTCTTTTGTGTGTGTTGAGTGTGATGTGGTGGAGAGAGTAGAGGAGGAGGGGGCAAAGAATGGGTGGAGGCTGCAGAGGTGAGGAATGAGGAAAAATTGGAAGAGAGAGTACGGGGAGCATGAAGGAGGTTGAAAAAAGAGAGGTGACATGGGGTTACCATAGCAACTGCTTAGGGTTGGGATGATTTTCCCCAAACCATAATGGGCTAGTTTGGAGGATAATGAAACCAGTCTGGCTTTCCTGGCTCTCACACCCCGGGTCATGTGCGCACGCACACACACACACACACACACACACGCACACACGCACACACGCACACATACATACACGCATACATGCATACACACACACATACATACACACACACAGTGTAACAAGAGAGTAACACATGTTTTGCTTTAGTACTTGTTTATGTTCATCCAACAGCGGGAGAGCAGAACCATGGTTAACTATCAATTAAAGCGATGATCATAAAACAAGCACTTGTAAATAAACACTGCCAAGCTAACATAGCGAGAGACAGACAGAGATAAAAAGGACAATGTAATATAATCATATTAACACAAACTTACCTGCCTGTTTGTGAAAAAGAAAAGTTTCTTTAATGTCGGAGAGCTTCCGAATGCTGTAAGTTTTCTTAAACTCTAGACAAATTCCCACCTTAAAATGACAGATACAAGACACCAAGTCTGTGTTATACACAGTTTAATATCCTGGAAGGCAGACACACAGTCATTTCTTGTGCTATAATGTAGCTTGTGGGCTTCACCCCACCAGGAACCAGTGAGTTTTCTGGGTTACTGCTTTCAATAAGTACGCTTATAAAACTTTGTGTGTTAATGGGGCTTTAAGCCAGCATATGTTACACATGGAGAGTAATAAGTCTCTGTGTGTGTGTTAAAGAAGTTTGGAGGTGTGTAGTCAAACTTGTGTGTGTGAGTTAATATCTCCTCTGTCTGAGTATAATGAGCTCCCCTGGGTCTCCCTCACCTTCCACCCCTCCTTCAAATGCCTCAATCGCTCTGTCCCTTCTCCTCCTTTTCCCTGAACTTGGCCCTATTAACCCCTCACTTCCCCCCACGTATTTATTTAAGTAGGGGGTGGTGGGGAGGAAAGGTGAGTCGACTGCCTGTACACATGTTTATTTATACACAGGTAGGGAAAGGGATTTGAGGGGGAGGAAATGTGGAGGGGGAGAATGAGTTGGTGCAACTTTGGTTTTCCTGTTTGAGTTCTAACAAACGGCCACATTTGTCTGCTGGGAACAAAAAGACAACAGCTTAGACGTCGGGTCAGTGGCTTCACACCTTGGACGGACCCAGTGGCCATGATGCTGAGGTCCAGTCCATCGCTAACAGGCTGAACATGAGGCTGCTGATGGTGCCAGCTCATCACCTCCAGCCTGACCCGAGACTTCAGGGGATCAAGGGTCAGGAGCTGCCCTTTACTGGTGTCTGTATGTGTGTGGGTGTATCCCACCTGAGGGCGCAGCTGAATACGAACTTTCTCATATGACACACTTCACACTGAGCTGATATTTGATCACATTTCACATGTAAAAATGATAAAAGACTCCTGACATGATTGTGAGAATAGAAAGAACAACAGCCACTAACTTTTGTGGATCAGATCTGTGGGAAGTTTTAGCTCAGCAAAGACTGGAAAGGTCTGGCAAATAGCTTTAAGGAATGACAGTGAAGCAGCATGGGGTGATATAAAAAAAGGGAGAGGTTGAAAGTTGCAAATGATCAACTTTATGCAAATGAGGGCAACATTTGCCTGGCTGCTATGCAGTGTTTTGCCAAGAAATTGACAACATTAAAGCAATTATGTGGTAGGTCAGGGAGGTTAGTCTTACCTGCTGTGGAGACTTGTCGGTCCCTGGCCTCCAGGAAACAAGCAAAAACAAAGTGCTACTTGGCACATGTCATGTAAATGATGGGAGAGAGTGCTGTGTTGACATGCCCACCTTGCTTAGCAAGAAGTAGCAGAGGTGATGTTGTGCGATTTTTTTGCTTCCAGTGAGTTTTCTCTGTTTGTGGTGCTGGTAGGTGGATTTGGTTTGCCTTTGGACAGAGCCCCCGCCCCTGTTTCCAGTCTTTATGGTAAACTAAAATAACCTCCTGCTGGCTCTAGCTGTGTGTTTACTGAACCTGCGTATTTACCAAAATGTTGCTTGTATATTGCTTGTTAACTCACACTCACAAGAGAAATGTTTGTGAACCAAATCTTGGCACAGGGACAGAAATATTTTTAACAGCAGTGCTTCAGGGCTGCAGCTTGGAGGGTGAGAGTCACCTCTCTTGTGGTATTTGAGCTTATCTGTGGCACTGAATAACAAACTGAAAGTCAAATATTTGCTGTTTGTTCTCGGATTATGAGCAAACCTACCTGATTCAGTGGCAGCGGGCATTCGAATTGTACAAAAATGTGACTTGTTTGACTAACCCTGGATATTTATAGCTCTCCCAAAGGCCTCAGTCGTATTAATTCATGTTGCAGTACAGTATTTGTGTAAGGCTGAACAGTACTGATGCGGTCACAAGTAGGGATAAAGTGATTAGACCCGAAGCTCAGTCCAAGACATTCTTTGGCTCTCTGTGTTACTCCTGATTCACTAAACTGAGCATCACAAATCCTGCTAAATGTCACAGATATCCCACAGGGTTAAATGAAATGTGATTTAATACAAATAATAGAAAAGCTTTGATTCCTTTGTTTTCTGCTGCTGTGGTGTAATTTAGCCACCGAAGAGACAGAGACTGCTGTTGCACATAGAGCGGGTTAGGAAACGTCGGTTGCATCAGGTAGGGTATTGGCCCTCTGACAGGTTCTGTGGTGGTCATTTTTTTTTAACACGTTTAGTTGGGCCCAGTTGAAGGCAGACTGTGACCTCAGCAGGGATTTCCCCGCTTGCCTGACCCTCTCTGTTATCACGTGCACCCAATACTTTATCCCTCCTCCCTGCTGCTAGTTAGTGGGTGCCATTTAGGCTTCTTATAGCAAGATTAGTGCCATGCCTCCACCTCAGCGTGCATGATCTCAGTCCAGCCGTCCCGTGTTGATGACATCACAGCCATGTTGTCAAGGCGTTTGACGCAAAAACTTGTGCAAGCAGAGCAGGAAAATCTGTAAGTGTCTCTTACCCTCACCCTCCCTTTTGAAAAACAATGCAGCTGATGGATTATTGTGCGAAAGGGCAAGCTATTTTGGAAAGTGACAATCTGATCGCATTGATACCGAGAGAGGGAGAGAGAAAGAGAAAGAGATAGAAGGTGAAAGAGAATGATATCAAACAGATAGAGATCCACTTACGAACATGTAATTCATAGACAAATAAGGACACTTGGACACAGACAGACAGAGACAGACAGCAAAGACAGGGCGACGCCAGTAGGAAATAGAACAAGGTGGATGGAGGTGAAAGGCAGTCAGTAAAATCAGGTCTTTTCAAGTGTTGCCCAGCGTTGGTTAAGTCTCAGAGCTGCTGCCAGTGTGCAGTTCTCAGTGCCACCCCAGCACAGTGAGCCTTTGTAACTCTGGTTCTCAGAGGAGCTCAGGGCCGCTCCAGCTGGCCCATGACCAGCCAGGTTTTCTCATGTTGGGGCACTGACAATCAGGCACAGTGGGGTGTAGTGGATGCGGGGGAAGTTTTTTTGTACTTTCCAAAATAGCAACTAAAATCTACTTGATACCATTTACAGAACACACTGGGCAAAGGCTACAGATTGCTGCTCCAGCATTTTAAGAGCAAACAGAGCCCTTTTTAAATAGAGGTCTTTGTTTTATTGCATTCACTGTGGTTACTACTCTGCTGGGAGCTCTAAATACAGCAGAAACAATACTTATACTGTACCACACTGAATCGTGTTATATACCAATACTACCACACTGTGTTGAAAGCCTCATGTTTGGCAGCTCGAAGTGCTTCACATTTGACCATGGACGGAAAATAGCAATCTAATCACAAGTACCCTCATTACAGGGAATAAATGTCCTGTTTTATGCACTTGCACTTCTTTGACATTCTGACATCTGTTATTCTGCTTACACTTAGTAGATTTTTGATGAACTACTGCACACCAAACTACAGTCTCTCAGTAGGATAATCCATTTAAAGCCACTATTATAAATATTTCTGTATTAACAATGCATCACATGACTGGTTGGAGTCGTTCGTAGAGAAGCACCTACAGAAAATTACTACCCGATTCTACAGTTCTTCTTTCAGCTCATTGTTTCATTTATCCCGCCCTTAACTTTTACTGTTTTGGTTCAGTCACACATCTCTCATTGGCCTAATTTTCAACCTTAGCACATAGCTGTTTTCCCTAAAAACATACGGCATGTTACTTCTCCAACACCAAACAGCAGACGCACAAAGTTAGTGACTAGCTAATATACATCAAATACTGTAGTGGAGCATTTGGCAGCTAAAGGAACAGACATTTACCTCAAATGAATGAATGATAATCTATCATATATATATATATATATATATATATAAACTATCAAAAAGGAATGATTGAAAATGTTTTTTTCATGACAAAACTCTACTGAAGGGATGAACACTAATCTTCCAAAATATATTCCTTCATTTTATGTTTTGATGATAGCGCTGTCTAACACATTACTCTGAAATCTGCTGTAGGTGTTCAGCGAGAATGATCTGGTGACTGTGAAGGGCCTAGCAAATGATTCACATCATTTTCATACTCATCAAACCAGTCATTGACTACAAGAGCCGTGTGTGGAAGCATCTGCACTTCCTATGTTTCTTCGCTCATTAATTCGGCCTTTTCCTGTAATCTGTCACCTGTCTGTGGCTCATGGCTGACTAGAGAAACGCAGAGTTGTCTTAAAGTCTGAAATGACCCCTGTCTTTCCCATCAATAACATCATTCATCCTTCAGTAATACGCAGTCACTGTCTGTTTTGTAAGAGTTGAGAGGTGAATATAAATCACAGCTTAAAAGCAGGGAGGCAACAGGAGGTTTAACAACAACCTTGCAGCTCCACCTCCTCCCCTTCCACTCCTTCTGCACAGATGCACACAGATAAGAGTAGACAATACACTTCTTTGAACGCAGACGGGGGGGGAGAGGGGTTTGACTGACGAGCACGCTTACTGGCATACACACACACACACACACATACACACACACACACACACACACACACACACACACACACACACACACATATTAGCAGGCTTGTCGAGAGGTTTGTGACAGGCACATCTCTGTGAGTGTGTTATCATCTCTCTTTATGAGTCTCTGACAGGAAGTAAGGCTGTGCTCTAAATTACATGTCTCTGTGTCCCCAATCCTGTCTGCAGAGCAAAACAGTCGCTTCTTAACCGTCCCTCTGCGAAACAAAGGTTTTAACATTTTATGGTCAAAGGAACAAGTTATTGCAGGCACACACACACACACACACACACACACACACACACACACACACATACACTGGGGCTTGTCCTCAGCGATGAGATGTTTGTGATGGAGGAGTGTGTATAAAACAAGCAGACAGCTGAAAGGGCACTTTGCCACTTGGCACAAGGCCATTTTCCATTTAACGTCTCCTCCTTTCTCCTCCATTTCACCCTGCGTGCATCAACCTGGACTTATTTCCACCATCCTTCTCTCTTTCTTTGGAATGCACACTTTTATATTTCACAACATATCAATCCATCATACAAGAGTGTGTTTGGGCATAGAGGTACCCTCATCTTGGTGTGTGGCCAGATTTTTTTAGGACTAAGAAAGCCTCTCTGTTTTTATGATCAGATCGTCATCAGAGGAGGAATGAGGACAGATGTGGAGAGGGAGCGAGCGGTGGGAAAGATTACCAGGACAGCTGCAGGCGGAGCAGCTACTCTTACAATAGTTTGGCAGGAGTTCAGATTTCAGCTTTGTACCACCCTTCTTTTCAGCTCCCCTCTTTCCTCTCACTTGTGCTTCTCTCTGCCTGCCTATATCTGCATGATTGCTGTTGAATCAAGTATTTTTAACCATCTTTTCTCCTCCACTTCTGAATTCGTGGCTTTCTTTCTCCGTCTCCCACGCACACATCCCCTCTTTGCCAATTGCCAAAACCACACCACACACTTAAAGCCGGCCTGCAGTCAGTTTCTGAAGGTCAGGTTTGATGTGACAGCGAGTGGGAGGGAGGAGGGAGGGAGGAGTGGGGGGACTGTTTAAGCTGGCCATGATCCACGAGTCCTCCACAACACAACATCATGATGAAAGAGAGAGAGAGAGTTAAAGCGAGGCGGTGTGGTGCGCTGAGACTCTATTATCATGATGTAAACATGAACACAGGCCCCACAGATGTGAGTATCTGGCACAGAGATAAATGATCACTTTTCTCAATCACCTCCGCAACCATCATGTGCGTCAGTGTGTGTTTCACTTTGAACTCTAACACATGTCTGAAAATAACTGACTGGTGGATGTAACTTTGATGATCAGAACAGATCAAAGACTTAAAAGTTTATCTAAGATTGTAGTCTTTCTGACGGTGCATTAAAGGTACAATAAGTAACATTTCCACTTTAAAATGACTGGACCTTTGTTTGCTGAGTTGTGCACTTTCTCATTTTCCAAATGAGCAATTTTCTTCAAGGAAACGCCGTCTTTCATTTGGTCACCATCAATGGCATCATATCGCCTTTACCCCCTCTAGTTGCTCCGGGGAAACAAAGGAAACACCAGATGACGCGTTGAAGAGAGAGGAAGGAAGTTGGCGAACTAGTTAGCTAGACACTCTAACCAATGTGTTGTTTCTATCATTCTGTTGTTTGGATCACTTGCTCCTCATTGATCATGATTCTTACCAATTTGTGAGTTACGCATCACTAACATAAAAGTAGTTGCACCATGGAGAGAAGTTACAAAGTCTAAGACGCAACAACTAAATAGTTACACATGCCTTTGGGTGGGTGTAAATGTCACAGAATTATACTCATTAACAGAAATACAGCATTTTTTCTGCAACAAATAATGTTTTTTTCATCAATTGCAGCCATTGTGCGACACAGTAATCCAGTAAAGACCTAATTTATCGATATCATATTTCAATATCAGTCACTACAATGTGCTTTTATGAAACGTTCCTCATGCTACCGACCAAGATTTAATGTGTACAGTAATAACATTACAACAACATTCAAAATTCTCAATTATTTTCAGTAGGATTGTTTTGACCACAGCGCCGAGATAACCCACGATTGACTTAATTATGCCACATAATGTTAGTTACAATAGATAGTCAACTCATCTAATGGCAAGACAGTAAGTTAACATTAAGTTAGCTGATGGTCCACTACCGTTGTGGGCACACTGAGAGAAGCAGTTGGTGCAGGGTTTGTCAAAGCTGCAAAAACCTGATAGACATATGCCATTTGTCTTTGTTTGTATTAATTAGAGGAACATTTTCCACTCATTTTTTATTGAGTAAATTGACAATGTGCATAAACGCATTGATTGAACACCTGTAATGGAAAGAAGCAAATACACGTTGCCACAAACTGGGGCGAAAAATTCCCACTTATCCGGCGGTTCTAAACGTATAGAAACGAGAGGAAGATGAAAAGAACTGGAAGGACATCACTGAAAGCTTTTCAGTTTTTGGTCACTTCTTGGTTTGGTCAAACCAAACGGCACAGAGTGCAAAATCTTAGCCTGTCTTTCACCATATATATGTGGAGCATCTGTCTGGACACAAAAGTCTTTCTCACACACACACACACACACACTAATTCCCCAAAGTAGAAATCCGATCCCCTTCATATTTCCAGTTCAAACGTTGAGAGAAATGCCTGGGAAATGCAATTTGGTGGGTAGGCTTGGCAACTCCAACAACAACGGCAGCAAAACCTAATGAACTTTGTGGGAAAAGATGAAAAGAAATTAGCTGCATGGCAGATATAATGTATGTGTGTGAGCATGAATGAAGACAGGTTCCCATAGTGTGGTTTTACTTAGAAGGAACCTTCTGCTACTATTTAAGGAAGAGAAACATGCACACAATGATGTGCAAGCAATGAAACCGTGTCTGTGTGCACAGTCAAGCGTTTGCTTATCTTAAAAATGCAGTAATCATTGTTAGTATCAAGGATAATGATTTGTTAAGTGTTTATCATTGATTACAATGGTCAAGTAATGGAGTGCATGTGATTGAGAAACGCTGAATACAGAACATTCCTTTTGTTTGTTGGTGAAAGCTGAACTGTGATTTGCTCCACTTGACAGAGACTTATGACCACTGCACAGGTCTTGTAGACTATTATCCATCGGGGGTGGTGGTGGTGGTGGTGCTGGTGGTGGTGGTGCTGGTGGGGGGGACATGACTGAAATCAACAGTGTTTGTTTTCATTTCAAATGGACACATTTCACCATGAACCTTAAATAGTTCGAAAAGGCCTGCAGGGGTGGATGATGGATAGAGCAGCAGACAAAGAAAAGAAAAGACAAAAGGGGAAGGACAAGGGAGGAGCTCCAAGCCTGTATCCCAACTAATCTCTTTTCAAGGTGTAGGATCTTGGAGCTTTTTAATATTGCAAATGTAGAATAAAGTTCAGGTCATTATTCATGTTTATTCCTCTCCATCAGCTGAATGGTCGTGCACTGGCAGGTAGGCAGGCACTCTCTCATTGGAGCAGTGAGCGCTTGCCAAGTTATAAAAGCAGCTATAAAAATCACCTCCAGAACCAGCTCAGATGCCGGCCATATGGCTGCGAGTTTAACAAGGACAAACTGCACCTCCTCACAGCTGCCTGCTCTCTCGGGTTCAATCCCTGTTTCTGCATTTTTCTTCCCTTCCCATGTATCTGAGCTCTTTGTCCCCGTCCTGAGTGCTCCACAGGATCTGCTTGCCCAATTTCTTTTTCTACATCCATGTTAGTCATTGAATTGACTTATTTGTCACTGTGTCTGTTTTTTAATGAGAGCATGGCGGAATATCTCTCAAAAAAACGTCTGTCTTGAGGTTATTGGCATCTTTTTAAGCTATTTAATTCATCCCTTTTATTTAATTCACCTCTGGCAGCTTGTTCTGCTCCTTCACTCTGTGCACAACAACCAAACATTTGACTTTGTTTTGTTTGAGTTAATTGAAAACATATAATTGAATTTCAAAAGGAGAAGACACATAAAGTGCTCCCTTTTTCTAACGTATTAGTCATTTGTCAGCAATGAGGACTTTGGTCTTCAAGTATACTCGTGCCTCGTTTCTCCATTCCTTGGGCCCCTTTTCTCTTCAGTCAGGCTACAGGTCTGCTGCCCTGTCATTAGCTCTGAGCTTTAATTAATGGACACACCTGTCACCACGCAGCTCACAGACACAGCAGGTCATACTAGGGCCACTGGGGAATTCCCGCTAAAACTGTATTGCACATCAGAGTAGGGAGCCCGCATGTAGTTGTTGATCTGCTCCTAAGAAAGGAGAATCTTTTACCCACAGGTGTTGCGGTTGTAGCAGGGCTCGTCTCCCCCAGCACTTCATGTGTATGTTTGCATATGAAGTGCAGAGACCTGGATGAGTGGGTGGGTGGGGAGCAGTGCTAATGGGGACATCTGTGGGATTGGGGCTGGGTGCGCAGAAAGCGAGGGGCAGTGGGTTTGTTGGTTGTCTGCCATGCTAACAAGCAGAGTTAAAAGCCCAGAGTGACAGCCCTATTAGAGACTAATGGAGGCTGAGACAGCTGAGACCCTGACACACACACACACACACACACACACACACACACAAAATAAAAGACCACCACGCCCAAGAGCAGCCAAGTGACTCCCCCCTGAGCTCCAACGCCTGTCTTTACCTTCATCCCTCCTGTCCTCCATCCCTGTAGTTAAAGATCTTTATGGGTGTGGGAGTGGCACAGGGATGGGGCAGTTGGATGGGCTCTCATGCTATCAGCCATCCCTGGAGGTAACAAAAGGTCAAGGACTCTCATTTTTCATCTCAGCCAATTACCCTCCCATTCCAACCCGGCTTTCCTCTGTCTCTCCATCTCGCCCTTTTACCCTGCTGCGCTCAATCCAGTCTTCTAATCACATCCATTCTGCCTCACATGAACACACACACACACACACACACACACACACACACACAAATACTTACGGGTCACTCCTCACACAAATGCATACACAGTCCCACACCGTCCTTCAAATGAAAAGCTCAAATAGGATGACAAACTGCAACTGTTGAAGAAATTAAGAGTCAAGCCCGATAAAAAAAAGAAAATTCCTCTCCAATTAACATTCCTCTCCCTACAGATATCCTTCCAATAGCTGGCATCATTCCTGTGTGTTCAGGGCCATAGCAGACTATCAGACAGCGCTGGCTTCTCGCTGTATTCAGACCCATGATGATCTCTGAACGTCTAAGACTGTGCTGTGGTTGTACGTTTGGGTGAACCGGGGGTACAGTCCATATCAAGTCCCGGGGGAGACGCTTGGGCAAGGCCTGACCTTCTAGCGCTTGTGGTATGCCAGATATGCAGCAAGAAACAAGCCGAACATCTATCTGTCTACATAAAAAGAGGGACTGTTTGCCTGCAGGCCAGGATATGAGGGGACACAGTAGAGGATAGAGAGCTGGGCCACTGTTGTAGCTGTCAAACGTGTATGTGTGTGTATGTGTGTGTGTGTGCGTGTGTGTGTGAGCGTGCTAGGAGGCAGTTGGATATAGGGGGGTAGCACTAGGCGTGGGTGATGTTGGCGATTACTTCTAAGAGGGACTACAATTAACCCTTAGCTTCTCTGTGACCCTCTCATTCCCATACTTAACCCTTCCCAGAGGTCAGAGGGCAACAGGCTCTAAGTGGCCTGTGGGTCTCTAACAGGGCAATTCGCAAATGAATCTGTGACAGTGAGAAGAAAACAGAGGCACACAGAGGAGAATGAACATAGCCTATGCTATTTCATTAAACAACGCCCTTTACCTGGTACCATTTAATATACCTGTTAAGATAATACATATACTGTATATTATAACTCACGCTGAGTGGGGAGTGAATGTCTGTATCAAATGCCATTGCCATATATCCAGTGGTTGCCAAGACATTTCACTCCCTAACCTCATGTTGGCACTAGAAGAAAAGTTAGGGCATCACCAAAAGATTCATCCTCTGGGAACCATGATATCTGTAGAAATGTTGCACCATCCTGTAGAGGTATTTCACCACATACGTGAAACCTTTGAAAAGTCATCCTCTGGGGACCATGGACACAAATTCTATGGTGATCCATCAAGCAAATGTTGAAACATAGACACTCTGTAGCTGAAAAGTCATACAAAGTGTGAACATTTCACTCATAACGATTATAATAAACAGTAAACTCCTCTGGCTTCATTTAAACATTAGAAGTGGCAGATAAAGCAGAAATAGTGTGGACGATCTTTTTTTAATTTAATTTCAACGCTTCTTAAGGGAAAAGATTGCGTTTTGGGAACAAAGGTTTCAAACAGATGGATTCTAAATAACATGTGGATAGCATTAACTGCTTTTGTTGTATTAGCTGTATTAATGGCTATAAGTCACACCCCTAGCACTTCAACCTTATTTATATAATTCTTCTAAGTTTGGGTTTGGTGCTTATTACTGTAGGTCATGTTTATGTAGACATTTATAAGAGGCAAAGAGAGTGCACATAGATAATGAGTGAGTCAAGAGTTGAGGAGAGAGAGAGAGTTTTTCCTCCTCCACAATAACAGTAAAGTTACATTTCTCACCAAATTTCCACCAAACAACACAGAATGTCAGCCAAGATCAGGGAATTGCCATGAACTCATAAACTGTGTTTGAACTGTGTTTATGGCCTCATGTGACTCTCCTCCTCGCTGATTCCAGGGCAATGAGTGTACCTGTGCCCCCAGGAGGGACTCACGGTTTGGGTATGCCCTCCATGGAGACCCCGTGGCTCTGAACGCAGAACGCTGGAGCCTGGCTGCCTGTAGGGGTTCCCCAGAGAGGCCGACGGGGGTGTTTGGGGAGGTCTAGAGTTAAGGGCATGGGGAAGTGTTGCGGTGGGGGGTGACTTGTCAAGCACATATTTGCACGCTGACTGCTGACACATCTGCACAATACATTTCGCTCAATTAGTCACGTAACATTGTTTATTTTACATGATTCAGATATACACAATGCAAACCAGGGCAAAGAATGGAGAGTGGTCGGACTCTTAACAGTGTTTAAGGCCTTAAATATGGTTCATGCATGTATTGTCTGGACAGAAAGGCTTCAACAGTTCAATTCAAAGTGAGTCAAAGAGTCTGAAGAAAGAGACGTTTCTTCAGTGTTTGAAAGACCCTGTCAACGCTTGAAAGCACAATGAAAAGAACGGCAGAAAATTAGGGAAAGACAACAAAAACACAGCTGGTAGTGTGAGATGAGAGGAAAAAAGTCTCAGGTTTGAGTTGTGACAACACACTCTCGGTCTACTTTGAATACTCCAGTCCCCTCTTGTGAGGGGAACTACGGTCAGCCAGTGCTTCAGTACATTTGCTCTGGCGCTTTTACTATCACTCCGCTTTGAGGTAATGTAACAGTAAATGATAATGCGGAGCAAGGTTAATTGCACCTTTACCTTCAGTTCAGTTTGTTTGTAGTGACTTCACTTATTTGTTCTTACCTACAGATTAATTTAATTGGCCGGCTCACAGCTTTTGGTTTGTGGCACAGGAAGACCCACACACTGTTCCAGTAAGCTGGTGCCACTGAGAGTGATTCACCAGAAGTTCACAACAGCATCTGGTTCATACAAAAGCACAGAAGCCTGCTTTATGGTAATTTTGTGAAGAAATCCATATTACTAATATTTTCAAGAAAGTTTTTTTTACTGCCCCTCTACAGAGTTCCTCTAAACCCCACGATTCAGTTTCTTCTTTTTTGAACTCTGCCTTTTTTCCTATGCAGGATAAAAATAGTTCGCTAAAAAACCTTCTTCATTCACTTCCTCTGCCAAATGAAAGTGAAGACTTTGGTCAGTTTGAGCATGTTTGGCTTTCTGGATTGTTATTCCAGAGTTTTTGATCCTTGCTGGTGCTGAAGGGCTGCTGACAGAGACAAATACACTGCTGTCCACAGGCCTGACACTCACACTCATGTGTCACAGGAAGACATTAAAATCTCACACTCTCCTTGCTTGTGGAGATGACTCTGTTGGCTTATTTATGCCTCAGTTAGGGCTTATTTGACCCCACAAGACAACCGTACTAAGATGTTTAAGCCTGGCAGTCAGGACAAGTGATACGATTATACGTTTAATTCACATTTTTCACATATTCAAAGACTAGGAATCCCTGTTATAAAGGGTTTTATGTGTTACTAATGAAGGATATAAAAGACCTGATAGAAGGCACGAATTGTTGCTCTTGTCTTCTCTCCAAACCTGAAGAGTGTGATTACAGAGAGGACGCCCAGCCTGGCAGGATCAGCGAGTCCACAGCAGATATTGTTTGAATAACATGAACATAAGAACAGTCTTTATCTCGGCAGGTCTGTCATTTCCCCGACGTGCAATTCTGCTGGTGGGTCATTATGTTGTACACAACCACATGCTCACATGTTACCACATGCGAACTGGCAGACACATGCATTTGCAGGATGCAACCACAAGCGTTCACACAGTGTCTGTCTCTTTTTAAATAAATCTCATTACATTTCCTCTTGATGACTTCATATCCATTTTTAAAGCCTTGTCACTCTTTGCGTAAAGAAATATCAACTCACAGTGGTACCTCAGCTATCATGCATATTATTCATTTTTTTCAAAATAGGATAAAACCTTTCTTGGACAAATTAAAAACACTTTCTATGCAACGCATTGTCACTTTCTGTGGTAAACTGGAATACATCATAACCTTGTAATGTTATAGCCTCCCAATGTTAATACCAAGCACTGGTGTTTTTAAAACTCTTTTTCAACAAACCAACACACTTATGGTTATGCACTGCTGGCAGTTTAAGCCGTCTGATGCTTAACAACACTAAAACGTTTGTACTGGACTCGGTAACTGAGATGAGCTAGTTAGCCTAGCTTGCTAATGTTAGACATGATTCCAGATTAGTGTTTGTTCATGTTCAACACCTGTTGAGCCACTGGCAGCTCCTGCACACCCACATTGTGTCACCCACAGGAGGCGTAGCGTGAGCAGCACATTAGCAAAGCAACTTCAGTGTTCCATCTGCGTCCCCACAGGATGCGTTCATCACAATATGGGGTGTAGGTCTGTCTTGACTATAGAGAGGAGGGCGTCTAGCTCAACGTCTAGCTAGTTAACTGTCTCTCTGTCGTGGGTTCAGTTGTGATGTTGGCAAATGACCAGACTGTAACCTCAGCACTTTGTGCATTACATCATGAATCAAATCACCACATAGAGTCACTAATGAAGACACGTGCGAAGACACGGAATCACGGCTAAAATTTCAGATAGTTTAAAGCGATGGCTAACATCGGTTCTAAGTGATTACAAGCTATTTTTAGTGCCCACCCACACAGACATTGCACTAATCAAATTACCAGTACCGACAGTGTTCTTTGGTGCCAAAGAATCATGCCATCTGGAAAAACTAATGTTTAAAAATAAATTCTCCTTGGTAATTACAGTTTTGACCAAATAAGCACATAAGTTAAAATCGACAACGAAGCCTCAAGGAATTTTAGTAGTAATCTGACTTTAAATATGTACAGTAGGGATCCTACTAAAACTGCTGTTGGTTTCAATCAGTCTGCCACAGACAAACATGTGTACAACAATGGTCACCACATAGTGACCCACCACAGATCCTGGAGTCAAAACTGAAGGAAAGTGATTTAACAGATTCACCTTTGCTCCCCTCCTCCCTCCAGCTGTCTCTCTTTCATCCCTCTCTTGGAGCAGCGTGGTGGAGGTCTGGTTTCATGGGCTTAAATTGAATCAGGAAAATCAACTTCGTCTTCATCCTCATCTTTAATGAGAGAGGTGAAGGGATTTCCAAGGTGCTGCTCTGCCCTGTTTTCTTTAGAGAGGCCTCGCTGTTCTGGGAAGGAAGCCTAGGGAAGTGGATTAACTAAAACCCAAAGGAAGGAAGAAACAGATATGCTGGACCACATCACACCACGCACACACCCTCACATAGTGTAGAAACAAATCTTAACGTCGGGGCAGAGAGGTGTTATAAGAGCTCTTTGGAGGTTACTCCCTTCCAGCAAATCAGAATCAAACAGGACCAGAGAGGAGAGGGATGGAGGAAAATCTAAAACACATTTTCACCCTTCGCCCTGACATGTGGAACCTGTACTGGGAGTGTTTTCTTTTCATCTGGCTGTGATGAGGCTGAGGGGTTTCTACAGTGTCCCCTCTGCCCTCTCCTCCCAGGAGGGCTGTGCTGACCTAATTATCAACCAGGACACCTGCTCGCTGAGAACAACAGCACCTTCACAGCTTCATGCAAAGGCTCCACGAGCCTCTCTGGCTGAAGTATAGCGCCATGTCACCACCACGCTAAGTGGTCATTTATCCTATTGCACTGGCCTGGATGTCTCACTGACCTCACGGTCATTCATAGGAGGCTTTGACTTCCAGCAAGGTTATCTCCTCATATTAGAGTGAAATTGACCTTTAATTAACTGATATCTTGCCAAGAGCACTGGGTTCAGCCGCCTGGACTGGCACAGTAGGCTTTGTATGCAGCTGTTGAGGGGTCATATTCATACTGCTGCACCTGTACATTTTGCAGGGTGGGAGCCGGCAACCACTGTATTGGGAAGAATATGAAAACCCTATTTTGACATTCATTTTGCTCCACATGATGTGGTATTTCATCACTTGAAATGTGTGGGTGTAATAAAGACCACCAACCTCCAACCCGCTCCGGTGTGCCGTGTACCTGGAACCTCAACTGCCGCTGCTCGCTCACACACCCACACGCACACACTTTGAATTAAGGGCTTTCCTTTCCCCCCTGCAGTTTCACTATCCCCCCCACAGCTGAGACAGTGACGAGCAGCAGTCCGCCCACACAGTCTGCGTGGGGTTCATGTTAACGCTCCGCTGTGCATCTGTGATGCTCTGCTGGGTTGTGTCTCAACGATGGGATCCCCTCACCCACGCTGCTAGCACCTTTTAGATAAACGGTAATGCTCCACATAGTGACATTTACATAGAAAATGGTCTCATTAAAAGTCACAACAAGTCTGCAATGAACTCGCAGCTGCTGAAGACTAGTGGACCTTTGCATATGTACAAAATTAGGCCTCTAGTTCAGTGTTTCTGTCTGCTGCTAAAGGATTCATACCCACAGGAGAACTTTAATTGCTGAGATCTGAGGATGCAACAACATTGCAAGCGACAGGGAAAGACACAAGCTGTCACATGACCAGGCGATCAGTTTTCTAATGAAGACACTGATGGTCTGTCACTCTAGTCCAGACTGAAATATCTCAACAGCTTTTGGATAGATTGTCATTCCTAACTTTTCATATGGAGCCGAAATGAGGTCCAATTTAAAATGGGTCCAATACATTAATTTATGCCCAAATACCTGCAAAAATGACCTTCCCATCAGCCTGAGCTGTACTTGTGGTTAGTGCTAATTAAAATGTTAGTATGCTAGCACACTAACATATAATGAACATGGTAGACATTACCTACTTAACTTCAGCACGTTTGCATTGTCATTGCGAGCCTGTTAGCATCCAGGAGCTGCTTGTATGACTGTAGACTCTTTCTTGTTGAACAAACCTCCAGGTAAAGCAAGCTTGTTTGGATGAGAAAACACATACAGATGCATAAATCATTACTCAAACTTTTATTACAGAGCAACTTCTGGGTTCAGCATAGACCAACCATTTTATTGTAGCAATTTTTCACTTTGATTGTTTACCTGCAAATACATTGTAGTTTCTGTAAAACTGCTAATATTTTAGCACTATTTTTGCCCTCACAGTGTGCAAAATGACAACAAACAACTAAAGATGTCATGTCACTTGGTTTCATTTCTGCAAAAATGAGAGACTGCACACACATTTCGCATTTATTTGTCCCTGGTGGTTACGGGTGAGGCATCATGGGGGTCTCCTTTTAATGGATTTTCATCAGGTAGACAAAGATCAGTTAACCACAGCATGTCTCTACCACAATGTTTAACTGACTCATGAGCAATGACAGGCTCCCCACAGTGTAGGCAGGAGAGACCACAGGGCTGGTGGGAGGTGACAGCGATGCAGAAAGGGGGGTAAACTAACTGTGAACAAGCTGGGAATCCCTCTCACTCTGATCTGAAGAGGTATGATGAGCAAGGGGGGAGGGGGGTTACAGATGAGTACACAAGGTGAGCTTCAGCAGAGATTCAGAGCTCCACAGCTGGTGCAGAGGTGGACAGAAAGTGCAAACCTAAAGGTCAAAGGTTTCTCCACATGTTTACACTTTCTCAACAGTAAACTACAGCAAAATTCCCAGTGAGAAAGAGCTAGAGGGTTCGTGGAAATTTTTTTTAATTGTTCTTATTAGGAAAAACAGTTCCTGTAATTTCAGGTTAACCAGCAACCACCCTGAGAAGGTTTAATGTAATGAATGTTTGTATGAGTGTGTTGATACATTCCTGGTATTTAAAGATGAAACAGGGAAATTATGTGAGCAACTAAACATAGTCTTCATAAACCATCCTTTTTTTTTTGTTTTTTTTAAAGATCAATTTCATATTGAAGAAGATAAAAACAAACACTATGTAAACAAAACCACTGAGGGTTGGCTTGGCAACTTCAACAACAAGAGCCATACTGAAAATACAAATGTGCCCCTTTAACTTCCTGTAAAACTCGGTAGTTTTACAGGAAGGTAGTTTAGCCCGGTAGTAAATGACCATCCATTTTGACTGTTTGTTTGTCTTCTGGGAAAACAACGCTCTTCCCTTAAAGAATGTGTGGGCTCTAACTTGTGTCATTTGCTAGAGCAGATTTGGAAATGACACAGGTTGGTGTGACTGTGGTAACTCAGAACGAAAACACGTACATCCGGAAAAACCTTCCAACGGATGCTGCAGTTAGAATATTTCATCTTGACATTGCAAATATTGCAAAACGTACAATATATGTACAGTGTGTATGAGTCCTACAATGTATTCAAATGTACATTCTGATATTTTGCACGTTATGTATGCATATTTTTCAAGATAAGTAATTTTTCGTTAATGTCTGCAGAGTTGGGGAGAGGAGTGTTTCCACGTCTCCCCGTGTGAATGGTGACAGGCGGGTTAGTGGTGTTGTATGTCTCAGTGTTATGGCCTCGGGGAACCTCTGAACCTCTAAAATGAGGTTAAATGACTTGAAGGCAGCGTGGGGTGGACCTCATATTCAAAGGTGAGAGGGCTCATTGGAGCAGCAGTGCGAGTGCTAATGTGTTTGGGTAGAGAGAGACACAGACAGGGGCCTGGGTAGTTATCTGAAACCTACTGTCTGAAAGCAGAGCTCCCTGTTGACATGCGAAACCTGAAGTGCCGATTCAATTTAGTCACCATTACATGCACAGACAGACAGAGAGAGAGAGAGAGAGAGACAGACAGAAAGAAAAACAGAAAGCAAGAAAGAATGAAGAGAGTTAGCAAGAGTCAAGCAGGCTGTTAAAATTTCCACATCTACAGAGAGGACAAAGTTACACACACCTTCTCACGTTAATACTGTGTGTAGTGTTGCACAGCCTCACCATTTGGAGCAAACTCCTTCCTGATAAAGCTTGCTCAGACGTCTGGGTCTTGGCGTTCCGATGGAAAATCCTGAAGCCCGTAGTGTGCCACAGGCGCTCTTTCTTCCTGGCTTCAAAGCTCCTCCTAGCTGTGCTCCACCTGACCGGTTTTCCTCCTCCTCAGCGTCCAGACGGACCACGCCAAGAGCCAGACTGGAGCACAAACACAGGCGGTAGAGTAAAGGTTGGCAGGTGTATTAAGAGACGGCAGAGTGGAGGGAAAGTGAGGGGAGGACAGGCTTGGTTAGGGCTGACGACTTGAATTGTATTAGAGTGTGGGAGGGGGGTGAGACAGGTAGCGAGAAAGAGGAAAAATAGAGAGAGAGGTGTGGTGAAGAAACTGAAGCTGCTTGCTGTCTTGCTTGAATATGAGGGAAAAGAGAGAGATGGAAACCCAGACACAAACATAAACACTGGCTAGCACTTCAATGATTCCTCTCTCTGGCTCCTAACCCTAACGTCTCTCCCCCGCCTCCCCCTTCACTAGCCAAGCATAAACAAATATAACTTGGACAGCATCAGGCAGGCCCCATACATCTCAGAGAAACAGCAGTCTGAAGTGAATGAGAAAAGGGAAAATCGTCATGGTGAATTTTGTCATTTCCACTCTATAAAAATACCAATTGGATTGGACAGTCAGACTGTCACTGTCTCTCCTCCAACGTCCAGAGATCACATCAGCTGTAAACTCAAGTGGCCACTGAGAAATGTCATCCTGTCAGTCGTCTGTCTGTCCGTCTGAAGTCATAAACCTGAAATAGAAAAGAGAAAACAGCAAGACAGTCTCATATTTCACCTCCATGACAGAGAGAGACACATAAACACACACTAAAAACTCTGGGAAAAGAGAACCTCTGAGGGTCATCTTTGGATGCCCAGAGGAAGAAGAGTATGATGGAGGAGTGTGACTGATAGACACCAGACACATGTCCAGTACCACACACACACACAAACTTTTCAAAAATAATGTTAACACACACACACACACACACACACACACACACACTGAGTGCTTGGCTCTCTCCTTCGAACACACAATGTCACAGATTACTGCGGCTCCTTGGTCTGGCTGGTAATGACATCATCTCTGGGTCTGCTCCCAGAGATCCCTGCTGCTGGCACACGGCCAGCCCTACATCTGCAAAGAGCCTCACACACACAAACACACAGCCAGATGCATACACGCCACAATGTTAAGACCCACCCAATCTCTCACTCTCTCTTGCATTGTCTCCCAATGTGAGAATAAAATAAAGATGGTTCCAGTCACAGAAAACAACTGGACGCTCCCCTGCTGCTATTCGCTCAGGTTCAATTTAGAGCTGTAGTGAACAGTTTCAGACCTCAAATAATGTTATTCATGGGCGCCTGTTTATAGTTAAAAGTGGGGGTGCACGATTGGTGATGGGCAAGGGGAGGTATAAGAGAAAAATGTTCATTTGATTAACACCTAAAAATGCCATTTCCTACAATACAGAGCCTCAAAGTGTACATAATGCATATATTTCATAGTTTGCCAAGACAAATTGCAGAGCTTCTTAACTCATCTGAACGTACAGTACCAGTCAATAGAACTCAATTTAATGATTTTTCTTTATTTTCATTATTTTCCACATCATAGATTAATATTTAAAACATCAAAACTGTGAAGGAACACATATGGAATCACGTAGTAAACAGAAATGTGCTAAATAAACCAGAATATGTTTTATATTCAAGATTCTTCAAAGTGACCATCTTTTCATTTCTCAGTCAGCCTCATGACGTAATTACCTGGAAAGGTTTTCCAACAGTCTTGAAGGAGTTCCCAGAGGTGCTGAGTACTTGTTGGCTCTTTTTCCTTCATTCTGCGTTCCAACTCATCCCACACTATCTCAATTGGGTTTAAGTTGGGTGATTGTGGAGACCAGGTCATCTGACGCAGCTCTCCATCACCCTCCTTCTCAGCCCTCACACAGCCTGGAGGTGTGTTTGGGCTCATTGTCCTGCTGAAAACCAAATGATGGTCCCACAAAGCACAAACCAGATGGGATGGCATATCGCTGCAGAATGCTGTGGTAGCCATGCTGGTCAAGTGTGCCTTGAATTTTGAATAAATCACCAGCAGAGCCCCCCCACACCATCACACCTCCTCCTCCTCCTCCTCCATGCTTCACGGTGGGAACCACACATGTAGAGACCATCCGCTCACCTTTTCTGTGCCTCACAGAGACATGGTGGTGAAACCAAAAATGTCAAATCTGAACCCATCAGACCAAAGTTCAGATTTCCACTGGTCCAATGTCCATTCCCTGTGTTTCTTGGCCAAAACAGTTCTCCTCTTCTTCTTGTTCTGCCTCAGTAGTGGAGTAGTAGTAGTTCCTCAACTTCTCCCTCTCGTTTCAGGCCCCTTGACGTCCTGCCCTCGATTGTGTTTCCCACTCCTGTGACTGTCTTCCCTGCCTTGATTGTTTCCATCTGTGCTCCCTTCCCTGGTGTGTATATTGTCTGCGTTCCCCTGTGTTGTGCCAGATTGTCTTGCACCTTTGTGTCGAGCGATCAGCATCCTAGTCAGTGTTAATATCTTCTTGTCGAGAATGTTTGAAGTCCAGTCAGGATTGTATTTTTTGGATTGTGTCTGCCTTGTCTTTGTTGATCGTGTTCAACAATAAACTGCACCCCTTACCATCTGTTTGCCTCGCGTCAAGTATTTGAGTCTGTCTTCTTGTGTGAGCTTCTGGTCATAGCACATACTATATATAAAGCGGCCAGACATAATTAATTTTGATCCAAACTTGATAAAATGTTAAAAAATTCAAAAACACACATTTGCTCCACCAAGTCTCATAATGAGGGTGCAGCTGCTCCACCTGCTCCACTGTTCAGGCACTTATGACCATACCATAGATTACCTTAGATTACTGTACAATACCATACGTTAACATAGAATACTGTACCATGCCATAGGATACCATACATTGCCATAGAATACTTAGTATACGATAGATTACCATACATTACCGTAGAATACCGTACCATACTGGATCATAACGCACAATACCATAGATTATCATAGATTACCGTACCATGCCATAGATTACCATAGTATACCATGGAATTGCTCCCCCAAATCTAATAGTGGGGGTGCAGCTGTTCTGCCTGCTCCATTGCTCAGGCACCTACGATTTTATTATTGCACCCTGACATAGACATAGCCACAGCCTCATTAAAATCAACATGCTAACTAAAATGTGCAACCTCCAGTGGAAGAGCAACACTTTTGCCTCCATGCATGGTTTTGCCTTAGATAGTTTTCCAAGTGCGGTGTGGAGAGGAGTACACAGGAAATGAATATAGATGAAGAGATGAATATGAACGCAAAGGTTCAAAAGCCAAGAGTTAGATGAGGAGACTGATACCACTCACATGTCTGTACGGTAAATATGAAGCTATACACACAGCAACAAGTTGGCTTAGTTTAGCATGAAGACTGGGAACAGGGGGAAACAGCTACACCGCTAAAGCTCACTAATTAACATGCAATATCTTTTTTGTTTAATCCTAAAAAGTGTAAAAGCTACAAGTTGTGGTTTCAGTGAGGTTTCCCAGCAACCAATAAAATCACTATCCAAGAAATCACTATTTCCAGCCAAGAAATAGTCCAGCACATATGTCCAACAATCTCCAACCACAGATTAAACAAACAAGATTTAACATGTCAATTAGTGAGCTAGTAGGTGAATTTTGTTACCTTTAGACAGAACCAGACTACTACTTTCCCCCTGATTCATGCTAAACTAACCTAACCCACAGCTGGCAGTAGCTTCATACATCGTACAGACATGAAGGTGGTATCGATCTTCTAATCTAACTCTCTGAGATTTCAATATGTTAAACTATTCATTACTACTATCATAAAAATGTGTTAGTATGGACTCTCTCTGAACAACAAAACTAGTTCTCTTTTCATTTCACTTCTTTTTTTTTCTTGTTCTTGGGTGTCAGTACATAGAGTGTACTATTGTAATAAATTGACCTGTGATGCCAGAGTGTTTGAAGACTCACAAACACTCTGGCTCCTTTGCTGCCAGGCCAGCCCAAGGGGTTGAAATCTGAACAGCTGCCTTTCATCTGCTGGCTTAAAGGCCAAAAGTGCTCATGATAGTGATCAGTAATGCTGCAATCATGCAGCAAGCTGAATACAGACAGGACGTGAGAGCTGGTTGAAAACAAGAGAGTTGTGGAATACAAATGAGAGTCCAGTGCAAACACGGTTTGTGATCCTCTCCTGTTGATCTTCAATCATATGTCTCCTGCCTCTTTCAAGAGGCCTTTCCACCCAATAATTTACTGTCCATGTGTTCTCTATCTACAAAAAGGAGCAGTGAACCACTCAGCTACATGGTTCACACACACAGTGGAAGTGTATCAGACGCTCAGCATGGGCCCTGATTCGCACAATACCACACACACAGACATAACAAACATTTAGTGTGTGTGTCTCTTGCACGTGTGCTTTCTAGTTTGTTTTAGACTGCCGAACGTGCATCTTTGTGAAACTGTTTGCGAGTGTGTGTGTTGGTGTGAGCAGACCATACCACTGGGGTCGACCTGTGCCAGTTGCTTGGAGCTGATGGAGTGAGCCACGCACATGCTTATCTGTGACCTTAAGAGAGAGCACAGGAGGAAATGGGAGGTAGTGAAGGAAGGACAGAGGAAGAGGGGCAGCACACCAGCCTTCCTCCTGTAAGAGGTCGATCTTAAGAGTGATCTTAAGCTGCTGCGGACACTGATACACATCAAACTACCTTGCAACTGCAAGACAGAGCCTCACTATATTACATCTGCGGTTTGATGTTTTCAATTTTTACTGATTTTAACCAAACATAATTTGTTTCCGAAGTAGCCCAAAGTTGTTTGTTTTGCACAGAAAAAGTGATTGTAATTTTATGTCATTGATAATAGCTTCACTTTTGTTTAATCCTCCTCAGCTGTATCAAGCTATTGCTAACTAATGCAAACTGAACATACTGCTACTGACAGTCCACATTAAAAAAAAATATAATGACAAAACATGAGGTGGCTTTTATTGTGAAGCAGTCACTGGAAACACAATGTACTTGTCACTAAGGGTAGCATTTAACAATTATTCAAGGGAAATATGGCAGCAAATAACTCTGTGAACAGACGCAGCAGTTACTGTTTTGTTGCATTTCTGACACACAGAAGCTGCTTAATCTTAAGGACTGTAACTTTAATATATGATGTTGCAAAATTATACCAAAATGACAGCAGTACTGATGACTCTGTTTATCAGCTGTTCCTATTCTTCCATGTTACTACTTGCAAGATGGACTTCCCTCCTTTGTGCACACAGAAGGTAATTGGGCTTGGATCTCTTGACCGTCTACAGAGCATATAGAGACTATAAGTATATACACTCTATTTTTACATCAAGGGGACTGCGGTGTTGCAGCTCCTAAAGCCCATAAAGGCCTCACACAGAGAAAGACACCATCTCCCTCCACACACACACACACACACACACACACACACACACACACACACACACTGTCTCACCACCCACTGCTCGGTGTTTGTTTAATATGGCATTTCAGTATGAGAACAGTATATCCTGCTCTCGTCTTTATAAGGGCACAGCTAATGCAATAGTGAGACAGCCCCCCTGCCCCCACCTCATCCACACCCCCCATTTTGCAATTACACACACGCACACATGCACACACACACTTGTTAGTCCCGTGCCAACGGCTGCTGCCTCTTGGCAAAGCTCAGAGTTAACGTTGCCCCAACTGAGAAATGGCATCTGCTTCATCTCTCTTTTCACCCAACCGCTCTACTCCTCCAAACTCACCAACACCCTCCATCTCTTGTCCAAAAATGCGCACACACACAGCCGTTAAACACACACACACACACACGTTATTGGGGCTGGCAGCAGTGCTGAAATCCTGTCTGTCTGTGGTGGTGAGACGCAAACAGAGAAGCGCTGAGAGAACAGATTTAGACTTTTGTGTTCTTGGCGTAAGTAGGTCTTCGAAAGACAAATCTCTACTTACCGTTGGCCTGGAGTTGTCACTGAGGAGCTAATAAATACTGAAACCATGCTGGAGAAGGAGTTGCTCTGACTATCCTTCGCTTGAAACCCTTGTATAGCCACTTCACTGGGCCAGTTTGTCTCCACAGAACGTCACGGGTCGTTTTTCATATAATCCTGGGCAGTTGCTAAATTCAACTCATAAACAAACTGTGTCAAACACTGATATATACTGCTGATATTCTTAACAGACATTAAGATGTGACCGTTGGCAGCAGATGTGTACTATATTTGGGTCTGTAATTCAAAAGCAGGGAGACAGAAGTTGTCTCACATTAACAGACACGCTGCTGATGGCAGTAAAAGGAAATTTTATGTGAACACTATTCTTCTTTTTAGCCGCGCTAGCGGTGTGGCTCTAGGAAAGGCGATGCTGGTCTGTCAGCTTGTCTGTCAGTCATTGCCATGAAACATTCATGGCTCCCAGAGGATGAATCCAAATGACTTTTAATTTTAATTTTAATTTTTCAATTTTAATTTTATTTTTTAATTAACTTGTAATTAATATTCTAATAAGAAAATACCTGCTAAGTGACTGAAATTCCTTTAGTATTAGCCTCAGTTGTATTTTGTGACTACTGCTAATTTTCAATTGTTAGTACGCTTCAGAGAACTTCGGCAGTGTGTAAGTACAGCCTCACAACGAGTTGCTAGCATGTCTGTAGACTAATCTGTAGACTAATTTTGTTTTAATGTGGGTTTCATGGGCCCGGCAAATGAGCAATGCTACTATCAATAAGCAAATTCATTAACAGGAACAGCATTAACAGCATTATTCCCTGAAGCAGTGGATCAGATCATTGTCTTTGATTTGGAATTTATTATTTCTTTCATTCCTTTTCATTCCTTGTTAGCATTAGGCTCGTCTTGCAAAGACAGTGGCGATGTGTAACAGCAAACTGGGATCAAAAAGCAGACTTTCAGAAGCTTATTATAGAAAAAAAGGAAGTAAATGACACTGTGATGTGCATCTGGCTCAGAAACATGGTAAACTAGAATACCGACAATTTGCTAAAATAGAAAACTTTATTTGTAATTTTCCCTGCAGTTTTATCGTTGAAAATAGTTGCAGTGGTTATTTTAGAAGTACAATACCAAATACAGATATGGCAACAGTGACTCTGACTCTTGTCCAGCTCAACAAAAAAATAACAAATAACATTACTCATACGAAAAATAGCGCTGGACCAGTATTGGCTGGGAGTTGAACGTTTTTAGTTGTGTTTTCATGCGTCAGGGCTGCTGCTCTTGGCCACTCTCCCATTGCATCCTACGCAAGGCACACAGTCTGCACACAGAAAGAGAAAATAGAGAAAACACTGCACATTCAGACAGAGACACACAGGGGCAGAGGGGGATGTCTAAAGCTGAATACAGTAACAGCAGCTTTGAGGAAGAGAAAGTGAATGAAGGAGAAACTTTTAACACCGAGAGGAGCCAGACAGAAAGCAAATGCCCAGTGAAGCATACAAAAACAGAGAAGAATGTCTTCAATTTTGAAAGTGAAAAAACTGAGGAGCAGGCAATTACTGTATATAGAGCTGAAGGTGCTGTCTTTTACAGAGCGGACTGTCTTAATAACAAGACAAAGATAGACCGAAGGGGGTAACCCTGTCTTGATAAGAAGAAACAGTGTGGACAGGGGAGATAACGTTGTTGCTTTCCTGGTTTCTACAGAACATAGTCATGTAACCCTGAAAAATTATAGATTTCTGATGAAGCCCACAAGGGAGTGTTGCACACAGATTTCTGGGTAGACACACACATTCAACTCAGATTCAATAGTGTAACAATTGTATGAAAAGGCCTCATTGTACACCAGCAACATCAGAAGCTGTGCAAAATGCCAAAACTGAAAGGCCATCCCAACAGCTTAGCGAATATCATGCCATGCTTCTCTGAAAAATCATAAACAATCCGGGCTTACAGCAGACACGTCTAACACTGAGACACGCTGTGCTACGCAAACGGCCCACAAACGTTGGCAAGGCGATTAGCGTCCTCTGAGGGTTTGCATGGGGACAAACGCCCTCACAATGGAGCACGTCACAAGCCTAAGCAGAGCTAAACCGCATGGCATTTCTAAGATATTTCAAGTCAAATTTAATGCAAGTTGTTTGTTAAATCTATTTTTACCAGCACTGAGGGACTGATCGTTGTTTACGTCACACTGTATAATCCCCCCTGCTTGAGGGGGCTTTCTTGTGGCCAAGTTTCTCTAGCCAAAATTGTTGTATTTAAAATCTCTCCTTTATACAGAACGTGCTGGAAAAACTGCTGTAGATCTTCCAGTTTCTCTGGCACTTCAGCCACATCAATCCAGGAATATTTATTTTACAAGGTAGCGTGTTTTTTATGGAACCCAGCACAGAGTAATTCCCTTGAGCGTAATCTGTTTCATTTCATCCAACTGATGTGAAATATACAGCCTCTATATCATGCTATCCAGAAAGCTTTAATTAGAGCAGAGGAGAAACTCTGAACACATGCCTGGGATACTCAAGTTTTGATGAAACATTATCTGAAAGGTCACACAGTAGGATACATCATGCATCAAACACTGTACTGAGTTCTGAGACACACAAAGTATATAACAGTAATAAGTATAAGTGGATTATTTGTCTATATACTTTTCGTCTATATACTTTAGATTATTTGTCCATGTTTGTTTGATCTGCAATTACGATACTTCTGATAATTCAAACAACCATACTCAGCTCTGTTCTGATAAGCCTTTCCATCCAGATTGTGAATCAAACATAAGTACTGGCATATGTTTTGGTGGAGTCCCACCATACGTCACATCAGGGATCATGTTCATCTTCTGTGATTTACTCCTAAAACCTCTATTTGTTTGTAATAATCCATCCATGTGATGTATTCAGGCCACTAAACTGTTCAATTCTGTGTCTTTGGGGCTAAATGGGGTAATTTGTTTTGTTTTAATAAAGCAGGTGTTTTTCTTGGGTCAGACTGTCAAGGAGCAAATTGCTTTCTAATCACATCACACATGGAAAGTCCAGATGATGGCGGACAGAGCACATCGCTTGCATCACTGCTGACCCAGTGTGCGCCTGAGCCCCCACTCCAACACTCACACGACTCCACATGCAAGTATTAACACAGCTCTGTTTTCATTGCAAAGCAAAACATGTCATTTTATTTGCCCCAGTTTAGCCCCTAATCACAGTGATGGACGGGAGAGAAGGAGGCTCTGTGGCGGCGAGCAGCATGAAATTAACTGCAAGACGACAAGCGGACTCTCTACAGCCCTGTATTTTTTTGGGGTTTGGAATCACGAATCAACTGGTTTACATCCAACACACACACAGATAGAAGCGATCATTATTTATCAGGCATTTTGAGGAATTCGCAGCAAATTTCCGCACAGCGCTACCACACAGTAGAGTGATAGGCTGCCAAAATAAAGAGAGAATAACAAAAAGGGAACAAGTCGTGCCCATTCTGCTGAACAATGCTCCACAAACGTTGCAGCACAAACAGTAAAAAGTCTTCAGGAAAGAGGCAGGGAGAAAAAGGTGGCCTGCGTGGCCATTCAAACAAGCAGCGTGTGGCTGTGGGCCTAGAACAGCCAGCAGTACATTTCCATAACAGGAAAGGTCAGTGTTGTGGCTCCAGGGGCTTTAGAGACGCTAACACAATCCATTCTGGGAGCTCTCTGCTCTGCTGCTCTACCTGTTGACTGGACTCTAATATTACACACTGTATTGTATATCATCACTTTAAGCGAGACTAATTTCTGATTTATTATATATAGCACAAATTACTCTTTAGGGATTTTGTCTTCCAAGAACTACATTCATAAGTTGCTGTATTTTCAAAATAAAATAACATAAGATAACTCAGTAATCATCCTCCAACTGTGAGCAGCAGCCTTAAGACATTTTGGCCAAACAAAAGTATTTACATAAGCCTGGGGTTTTAGTCCAGGTCTGAAAATAGATCTGTTGTAAGAGAAATGTTGAGGTTTAATAAGAGTATTTACCAAAGTACTGTACTTGAGTACAATATTGAGGTACTATGTATTTGTGATAGAGTATTTTTTATATATTTTGATATTCATTCTTACTACTGCTGAAGTAAAAGTCTTTTTCCACCACTGGGAGATGAGACACTGCTACCATAATATTAATATAATAACACAGATTAAAATATCCCCACCCAACATACAACACTAATAAGTATAAACATGCAGCCCAACAAACCAGCCTGTTTTCACGAACCAAACCGTTTTGTTAATGATCTACTACGGGGCTAAATTTCAACCACATAAGATGTTAACAAATGTTCACTCCAACTCCTCTGCTCCCTCCACAACCAGCTGAAATAATACAATAGACTTTATTTTTGAAAGTTCAGCAGAAAGAGGCTTTAATTTTGTGGCCATGTTTGTGTAATTAAAAAGAGAGAGAAACATACAGTGTGTGAGTGTGTGTGTGTGTGTGTGTGTGTGTGTGTGTGTGTGTGTGTGTGTGTGCGTGTGTGTGTATGTAGCTGTGGTTGGCTATGCGCTGTGACGTACAGTGTTTGAAGTTGTGTTCCATACAAAACAACAGTAGAGGAAGCTGAAACAGCTTCTGGTCTTTCTCTTGGACCAGGCCTCTGGGCCTCAGGGGGGCCCTGCGAATAAAACACTCCTTAGCACAGCCTCGTATACCTCAACACCTGCAACACACAAAAGCCCTCTGTGAGTGAAACAGTCCCTGAAAAGTCAGAAACGCTCATGTACGACAAGGAAACAGGGAACGTTTGGTAACAGCCTGTCTTTGGTGATTAGAAAAAACACAGAGATGTGTTTTTTTTTAATGTTGCTTTGGATTAAAACCTGTAGACCGGCATGTAATCTAAATACAGCATATGATGGCTTTACTTGAGTATATTTGCTTTAATCAATACAAATTATTCTTTTTACATATCTTTTTTTAAATCTCATTGCACTCTTCTTTTTTGGTTAAAAGGATCCTGGAATACCTTAAACTGATTCCTAATTATCGTTGTTTGAGCTTCATTACAGAAATAAATCAAATCCATACATGGCACTCATGTTGCGGTCCCCTCACACCTCCTCTTGACTCAGCCCACAGTTTTTTCCCATGGGGTCCATCGCTCTCAGGACTGAGATTGAAATAATATTGACATTGGAGTGGCTGAAAAGACACAACATAGCTAATAGATATAATTATCTGACATAATTATCTCCAATAAAAACAGCAGATAATACCCCTCTGTCTGAGCACATGTTTGTTGTTGTGTCTGAGGAGATCCTCCCTGGAAAGATGGGCCGTGCCACTTCTCTGCCTGTCGAACCCAGCCAGCCCTCACCTTCCAAGAGTGTGGGAGAGTCAGATTGCAGCCTGTCAGGACCAGGTAAGGCTGAGGTTTGAAGCCACCCGCTGCGTGGGTAAATTCCCCTTTTGGCACGAGCATCTGTCGACTCTGCTCTTTGGAAACTGCGGTGTGTGTTCACCTTGTCAGAGCCCGAGAGCAAACCTTGGAAACCCAAAACAAAAACAACAGTGGGTAAAAGTATGCTCAACCCACTGCAGGGCAAGATTTTAATAACATTTAGTTGAACTCATTAATTTAAGAAATCGTTATGACAGCGCTGGAGTCCAAAGAGTGATTTCTCTGTCTGGTCCAGCAGACTCAAGTCCATTTACCTAATTAAAAAAACAAACCAGCGGTCTCTGAGACTCTTGTGTTTACTGCTGTGTGATGGAGGGCATAAAACACAAGGACCCGTAGAAATGCAAATAGAAGGCTGGGTGACATAGAAAAGAAGCAGAGGACAAAGAAAGGAGAAATGAGCCGATGACAGAGGAGTCAGCTATCGATGAAGGCCTGCGAAGACACAAGGCTGAGCTTCATTTGTTAACTTAGCAATTTCCATTTGGGGTTAAAGGAGTAGTTCAACATTTTGGAAGAGACGCTTATTTGCTTTCTTGCCACCATTTACGGTTAATATGAAGCTGGATTCAGCAACCAGGAAAGCTTAGCTTAGCAGACAGACTTGAGTTGGGGAAACGGCTTGCTTTGCTCTGTCAGCTTCATAATTAGCACAAAGATATAAGAGAAGTATCGATCTTCTCATCTAACACATGGCAAAAAAGCAAGTTAGCATATTTCCTCAAACAACAAAGTACTTGTGTTCACTTTTCTAGGACAGGAAAGTGCGAAGCGAAGGAGGAGAGTGAGACGAGGCTGTGCGATGAGGTGGAGGTAGAGGGAAGGACGACGGAGTGATGATGCAGCAGTAAGTACAGCGGTAGATAAAAGCTGCAGGGGAGATGATCAGAGCGTGTTTCTATTCCAGTAAGAGGCCCACAGCATCGCCTGATGACTCACCTGCTGTAAGACTGCATCACCCACAGTATGAGATCATCAGGTTAATCTCCCCCCAAACAGACACAGCAACACCGGCAGACTGACAGAAAGACACAGTGAACACAACTGACACACACACACACACACACACACACACACACTCACTCAGGAAAAAACATTAAAAACATTATCGTCTTAACATGCTGATCCACTTGGGCAGCAACTACCCATTATCATCATATCAGCCACACTAAACATCACCTGCATCAATTATTAAAGATCAATAATTGATGATGATGGCTAACACCAGCTTCACCTTAATTCACTTTAATATGTTGACATCCATTATTATGGATCAGAAGCAAGGGCAGGAAATCTTTATATTTGTCTTGGCCTTGAGAGAACTTGCTGCATCTGCTCTGCCAAGCTTAATACGATTTCCCACAATTTTTATACAAGAATGTCAATGTCATAGACATAAAACACACACACACGCCCCCATGCATGTATAAATCTTCAGACCTGCTTACTTGTCCTTGAGTTCTGGTAGGAATAATAAAAAGCTATTACTTCATTTGGTCCAAAAAAGTACCTCAAAGGGGAGAGCTGAGAGATAAAGATAATAATCAGCTTAGTACAGCTGAGCAGCTCTGAATCACTTCTTCATGTTGGTCGCAGCAGGATCCTCGGGTCACTATATCAGTGAAATGAACAGGATCAGAAGGCCAATAGGATAAATCTATAACTGTCTTTTACCACAAACTGCATTCAAGGCAATAAACTGAATTATTCATTTGTCTAATCTGGGCTTCTGCTGATCTGTGAGAGTTAGAGCGCAGCACAGAGCACACCCAGTGCTTAAGCTGCAGCCCAAACGACACTTTAGTGCTGTGGGACCGGCATTGGGTTACATAGGAGAGGAGAAGCTCGTTTCAATTATGTTAGAGGCAAAGAAAGAGAGCACGAGATGAAGGAAGATGGAGAAGAGACTGAGGAAAGCAGGTATAAAACTGAAAAATACACACACAAAATGAATCGCTGAGTCTGAGTCTGATTGATGGTGGGCACAACTGAGCTGTTAATTTTTTTTTAAATTCTGTTCATTATAGTGATGCAGGCTCACATTTGTTCATATGTAGGTCAGTGTTTAGAGGTCTGCATCTGTGGAGTAACTCTTTATTATTGATGCTCTGAAACAAGAGTGGGTGCTCTGAAACCAACACTGGTTACGCGTATTTCACTAAGCTTCAAAGAATTCTACATTTTCACCTCAACTACATTTACCCAGAACCAGGGGACACATTTCTTTCTCTATTGTCATTCTGTTAAAGAAATATTTTGGAGATCAGAGCAACAGCAGCTACATGACTTCCTTTTAAAAACACACAAGTCCTGCCTGGTCCTGTTTCTGGAGCTTCTGGCCTGAAAACACCGACCCGCAAACCCAGAGCAATCCACCCGGAACTAAAGCAAACACCAGATTCCCACCGGGGACGTATAAACTAACGTGCGGACGTCCTCCAGGGAGCACAAACCAACGTGTGCGCACGGAAAGTATTTAACGTCTTTTCATGCCGAGTGCATTTTTCATCCAGTGCTACAAAGCCTGAAGGCGCTGTGCTCAGAGCGGGGCCATAAAGTCCATCAACAAACTGTGCAGTTATGGTTGCAATGTGTTTATTTAGTCACACTCCCAGAATGCATAGGGCTTTGAATGCTGCTCGACCAGCCTTAGCATGAACTGTGTATTAGCAAGACTCAGGGCAGGACACGAAACTTCCCATGAAACATTGAATAAAGTTCACATCTGTACAACCACCAAGCCCCTCTTACGAATGTTATACTCATCATTGCACTTTATATGAAACAGCAGTGTCCAGGGTGAGGGAGCTCTGTTGTATTTTATTCATCGAGGTATTTTAAAAAGGTCTCCATTACTGTTCATACCCACGTTGTTTTAAGCCTTTGATGATTTAGTGGGAAGTGGGAAAAGTTCATTCCTAATTCAATTCTTAATTTTCTTATAATCCTTTGATTACTGTTATTATAATGCTTTTATCTGCTGATGAAGACTGGGAGATGTGGCTGAAACCTCCCTAAAAAGCTAGAAAGGTGACCTTGAGTCAAGATTTTAGGTCTTTAGATGCTACTTCTACAACTACTACTACTTCCTCTTTTACATTAGAGTTGTTGAAATATGTTCATATTTATTGAACCCACACCCACATACAGCTACCGAACGGTTACTCACTCACCACAGTGGCCTCGGCCCTCAGACCAACATGTGTCATTCAAGAGGAAGTAAGAATGTAGTGGAGCAAAGTAATAATCTTCAACCCAGAGCAGATTTAATTCAATAATTCAGTATAAGTTTGATCTGTTATTTTTCCTGGAAAGACAACTGATCAAATCCCCCTGACTTTCTGAACTATAAACAGGCTCAACTGTAAGTGACGTTCTGGATGTTTTGCTGTGTGAAATTGTGCATTTGTGTGTGACTGAGTGGGCGTGAGACAGGTGGCCCAAAAGTCCAGCAGCATGAGCAGGAGAAGAAAAAGAAGAAAGAGAATTACCCTGGTGTAGACTGTGATCAGTCACACTAACTCAACACTCCCCGCACCTTTGGCGTCTAAACGCACAGCTTTGTCTCAGCAAAATCCTGTTATCATCCCAGCTGCCAACATTTAAAGGCAGACAGACATCTGAAGGGTATCTTACACTTTGTCTCTTCCGCTATGGTTGACTGACTATTTTAAATAGCAGGATACAGATTTTTCATTTTAATTCTGTGTATAAAACTATGATATCTGATTGTCACGCTGTGATGTATTAATTCACAACAGTCTCTATACTGTGATCTGTGCTGAGGACAAGGACAGGAGGCATGGTTTCACACACAGACGTAACTTCTGGGAATCATTCTCAGGCAGCACGGTCCGCTTCCAGTCAGTCATGTGACCAGCTCTGCTCAGGGATCTCCCGATGGTCATGTGACGCGCTGCCCGCTCTCTTGCTCGCTCTCCCCCCTTTCTTTTTTCTTCTAACAGTATCACTTCTGTCCACCATGCTGATTTAACACTGCTGCCCACCACGCAGCCTCATTAACGAATTTCCCCCAGCTTCTCTAATGGGGTAAAATCCCCTCTGTCCTCCCTCTTCATCCCTTTGCCTCCTCCTCTTCCTCCTCTACAGGGACTTAATCCACTGTCTGTCCCTGCTGGCTCTTTGAATTATTCAGTGGAGCGCTGCTGCTCGCCACAAAGAGCCATCTCTGAGCCATTGAGACAGAAAGAGGGCAAATAGGAGATAGACAGAGTGAGAGCAGAGTGGGAGGGAGGGAGTGGGAGGGTGACAGAGTGATGGCAGCAGATGTCTGACTGGGAGCTTCCCAGGAAACCCCACACTCATCTTCCTCATCCTCCTCTTCCTCCGCTCTGGCAGGCCTAATCGCATAACCCGGGTATATAACTAGCTGTCACGGCAGGTCAACTGGAAATAGACAGCATTCTTGACGGCAGGCATGACCCGATACAGAAACCGGCAGGGTGCCTGGGAGAGGATAATGTGTCCTGAGCAGCCATCATGACATAGCAAATCTGCCCGCAGCCTCGTGCTGAACTGAACGTCTGCCTGAACCGACAATAACACCACTCATTTCATCTAAGTTGTTACTGTAGTCTAGTACGTAACAGTTGAAGAGCTCAACATTTTGAGGCAAACGTATATTCGCTTTAGAGGGAGAGATGGTATTATGAAGCTACAGCTGGGCGAGGACTAGCTTAGCTTAGCATAAAGACTGAAAACAGGGGGAAACATAGTGTACATGTTATTGTTGGTGGTAGTAGTAGTGGTAGTAGTATTATTAGTATTATATAATACATCTCACTCTGAATGTACATGTTGTCATATGTTATTATTAGTAGTAGTGGTATTATTTGTATCATTATTATTATTATTATCATCATTATTATTACTTTCGTGTTTGAAGTTTATTCTTATTCTTTTGGAGCTTGTGTAGCAAAAAGCAATTTCCCCCTGGGGATTATTAAAGTGATTCTGATTCTGAAACAGCTAGCCTGGCTCTGTAGGAAGGTGACAAACTCTGCCTACCAGCACCTCTAAAGCTCACTAATTGACATTTTATTTGTGGAAATTGACTCAAAAGGTTTTTTGCCAAACTATTTCTTTGCCAGGAGCAATAACTTTGCCCGCCAAATGCTTCTAGCCAAGATTCTGGCACATAATTGTTCGCAAAATAGCAAATTATCCTTTTTACACTTAAGTTTCGAAACAAATTAAATTATATTAATTAGTGACCTTTGGATGTGCTGGTAGCTGGATTTTGAGACCTTTTGACAGAGCCAGGCTACCTACTTCTTTTTTGCTAAGCTAAGCGAACTGGCTGCTGATTCTAGTTACATATTTAACTTATGAGGGTGGTCTTCATCTTCTCATGTAACTCTCAGCAAGAAAGCAAAACAAACTATTTGCTCTAAATTTTGTAATTTTCTTTATCTTCTGTGCATCTTTGATGAGTTTCTGAATCAGTCATACGTTAGTGTGATCCAATATCTACTGAACACAGCAGCTTTACTGCCGCAGACATGACACCGCTTTATGAAAAACTTTTTAGCGCTTGAGTAAGTGTGTACTTTGAAACCACTGAATCATCATCAGATGAGGACACTATAGCTTGTTCTGGAGGCTTGAAATGACTTACCACAATGTGCAAAATGGAGCAAAACTGGCAGAGGATATTCAGATCAGATTCAGTAGATATTCGGGTCCAACAAGATCTGGAGTTCAATTCAAAATAAATTAAAGCCAAAATGTAGGTACACTGGGAAAAGTTTTATAGAGTTTTGTTTAATCTGTGCAGGATTTATTGGAGAGCTGTATTAAAGAGAACTGGATGGGTTTTACCAGATTATGATGGATTGAGAACAGTCACGGCCATCTGGATACAGAAGGGGTCTTAGCTATGAATTATAATAGGGATTAATAGTAAGATTGGGTAACGTCTTATAATCTTTATTGTGTTTATACATTGAATCCTAAACCAGAAAAGATATTCAGAAGACTCCTGAAGGTGTTTCCCCAAAACAACATCTACCATTTACACCTGATCAGAGTCTCTGATGACACTCAGGACTTTATCATTTTTGACAGTTAAAATGTAGCACTCCAATCTCAGGCTTTGAGAGATCACACATTTCCCTCGTGTGTGAGTTTATGTGGTACTCTGTGTTTGAGGGAAAACCCTAATAGTGAGTTTTATGCAAATGCTGAGGGGAAAGAATGGAAGAAAGCCCCCCCTTGCTGTGTCGCCTCACTGAACACTGAGGGGAACCAAATAACACCAGCGCTGCTGTGGGAGGTGATGCAATGCCAGGAACTTTAGGCTGAGGAACTCCTGACCTTTCCTCTCATCTGCACTTTCTGTCACTCAGACATCTGTGCATCGCCCAATGCCGGCTTGAAAGGTGAGATAACACTAACTGATGAAATAAACGGTGAGAAATGTGTTCTCGCGAAACATGAGAGTGTATGACCATGTGGATTCAGGTATTGATATAAGAGAGTGAAAGAGAAATTGAAACAGAGCAGAAGGGGGCAAAAGAGAAGAGGGTAGATGAGATCAATGACCCAAAAACTGATGAGTGTAGATCGAAAGTATCTCGTATGGAAAAGACATAGAGGAGCAACAAGTGCTCCTTTTTCTTCATCGATGGCTGCATGTGGTAAAGCCATACAGCGCTGCAGTGTGATATAAGTGGATGAGATGGTGTGTATGGTAATACCCCAGACTGGGGCTATTTCTGCACTGTCTGTAAACCTGTGTGTAACTGCACGTGTGTATTTGAGCCTGTGTGTGTGTGTGTGTGTGTGTGGCTTAGACCATGCAGAGTCAGTCAGTCTGTCGTGGGGCTGTTGGGGATTCCTGTTTAGTCCTTCGGTGAATGTCTGGGGAGGGGTAAGGGGGGGGGGGGGGGGGGCTGGTGAGACTATCAGCTGCCCTCGATGATGTGTCCAATTTCTGTTGTTTATAGTTCACGTCTCCACTTCTTTTCATCTCTCTCATCTCTCCTTCAGTCTCTCCTGTTTGTGAAGACACATAAGCCACACCTTGAGCTCCACCAAATATTTTTAACCCAGTCCTCCATGTCTGTCATATCTTGTCTTGTTAAACAAACAGTAAAGCAAACCCATATCAATGTGTGTTGTTGTTTCAACAGCAAGAGGTAATTAATTCAACCTTTCCTTCAACCACCCGCAGAAAAACCCATGGGCCACTATTAATTCATTTGTTGGTATATTATGCTTCAGTAAAACATGCCAGAAAAGAATGAAGTGACACTGATACATTTGATAAGATAAGCTGCTATTGAAATTTATATTTTTACTTTTTAATCAATGAAAGTGTTAATACTTTATTGCTTTATTACAAATACTGAAACTGTTTATATGTGCAAGTCCCTGTAAATAAAACCAGCATCAACCAACCAATTAACCAGTGCATCAATATCAGATCATTTCTTTCTATTTGCTTGAAAGAACAAATTTATTTTAGTGATTCTAAAAAAAGGTGCAGAGACTCTATTCTGCAGTTGAAATGATGTGGTAAACAGACTCCTATCACACCCATCATCACTTCTGCTATTCTTCAGCCACATCCTTTTCCCTGTACTTTGTTCTTGCATGCAAACATCTGTTTTTTATCTTTATCTGTGCTTTATCTCCTCTGCAGACGCTTTGACCCCCACCAACACACTCTAACCCTTCCTACATTGATCTCTGCCTTCCTCTGTCTGGATGCTGAAATTTCAGATACACATGTTGTGCGTCTACAGTCTTCATGACCTCGAGGGACCGCAGGGAGGTCAGAGGTGAGGCAGCTACTTCTGCTCTTCACAACCTGACACTTCAGAAACATGACAGCTGAAACCAGCATGTGTGTTTGTGCATGTATGCGTGTGTGTTGATGCCTGCACTTTGACACTGTGAATAAATAAACCGCAGCATGTTCTGCAGAGAAATTGTTTATTTAAATAAAGGCTGGCTGGTTTGTGAAAATGTGTGTGGTTTGTGTGTTCCCCCAGCATTTATGTGTGTTTTCTTGTGTGTGTGTGTGTGTGTGTGTGTGTGTGTGTGTGTGTGTGTGTGTGTGTGTGTGTGAAGTGAACAAAAAGACCAGATAAACACACTGTTATAAGTGACAATTTGACAGGAGTCGGGGTGTTTTTCTCTCTACGGAGATGGCAACTTCTTTACATCCCTCTTCATGCGATGTGTGGTGTGTTTCTGTCAATCTGTCAAATGGATACACACACACATAGAAACAGAGAAGTCACGCATACACATGCATTCATGCACACAAAGAAGCCCTGCTGTCAGTCAGGGTTCAGTAAGAGGCAGGAAACAGACAGGCTATTCTGTCCCTTGGCACAAGTCCCTAAACTGTGGCCTGGCTACTGCAGAGAGAGCACTGTGTGTCACACGCTACAGATACAGGCTACCCTCTGTCACACACAAATAACCTCTCTCTCTCGTATCTCTCTATGTCTTTCTGCCACAAACCCAGCGTTCACATCTGCATGCAGGCAAGTATGCACGACACCCATTCATGCAAACTGCACTGAAGTAAGCTGGAAAACCACATCTGCGGGTGATCTAGCCCTCATTCTTACAGACGGCCTGCTTGGTGTATCCCTTTCACCAGACCTGTTCACCCAATCAGAGCCTGAGAGCATGTGTGTCTGTGTGTGCACACACGAGGGTTTAGATATGTGTGTATCTGAGCATTTATCCACAAGATAATGTGGACAAATGGGAGCCTACCCCAAATTTTCTGTTTTGGTTGGTGGCTGTCACTTCAGTACTGTTGCTACATGCAGGGTTTTAATAAGATCAGAAGACAGAGAAAAAAAAGGGGTCTTGAGAAAAAAAAGATTCTGCAGACATTTTTACATGTAGAGCAGCACTATCTGTGGAGCCCCAAACAAGGAAGTAAATTATATATAAATAGGTCATATAGGTTGAAAAAGGTCGGACAATGATTCCTCCTAAAGGTGTTGGATGGGGTTAAGATCGGAGCTCTGTGCAGTCAAGTTCTCCCACATCAAACTGGGAAAACCTCTTCTTTATGGACCTGGCTTTGTGCACAGGGGTATTGTCATATTGAAACAGGAAGTTGGAAGCAAACCCCCTCCGTCTGCCTCTCTTCCTTACTATGCCTCAGTTGCTTGATTCACACTGTCCATGTAGTTTGCATCAGTTGAGGTCATACTGGTTGTATTTCTGGAGCAGCGGCGCTCTGGCAGTGAGCAGAGTGGCTCCTTCAGACGTTACATCACATACAAAAACACACATTTACACCTACAAAGAGAGGTGTGGATGCAAAAGCACACTGGAAAACTCACAAGAAGAAGATCAAAGCAGCACTTGCAGTCTCATCTGAAGGTGATATGACTGTTTTCTGATTTAGGTAGGACCAACTCCTCGACTCTGCATGCATGCATGCAAGCATGCAGAGTCCAATGATTTAAAATGGACAACTACTCTCATTTCTACCTTTAATATTCAATGTTTCTTATTGGGTTGGGTTGGTCACCCCTAATGAGTGACAGAAGATCTCACCCTTGCACGCATAGCTGTGGAAAACTGAAGCTGGACTGGCCAGCAGGACGCGGCAAGGGATGATAATTGGAAAATCTCTCCGCATCGAAGGAACAGGAAAACCTCAAAACTGTTGGTTTCAGTTTTCTTCCTTTACACTACAACTGACTGACATTTCAATTAGTAGCTAAATCAGTGAATCTAATTTAAATCTATTAATAACCAAATCATCACCTTGATCAAACAGATTGTGCTGGCACGTGAAGCCCGAAGAAGCATCCCTCTCAGCACGTTGTGTTTGTCCATCCAGTAATGGTCACCTTTTCATCCACACTTCATTCTCACACAGGGAAACTACAGCAGTGAGGCTGGCACTGACCTTCAAGTCAAGTCTTCCAACTCACACTGAAGCCATAATGAGGCTTTTCCTTCCAGAGGCTTCTCTACAGTCACTCCCCAAACGACCGCAGGAAATGGAATTTTCTGAAAGGATCAAAACAAGTCGAGAGTTGTAAATGGTTTGAGTTTCCGACAAAGACAATGTGCCAGATTCCATCGCCTTGAGGGACACAACCATATCACAATGAATCCTCTGTCTGCCTAAAACGTGTGCACAGGCACACACCCACTTGTTCACACACACACACTCACACACTCACATACACATATATATCCTTACAAATCCGCTCAGATTCACACAGAGGACACACAACACACACAGTGTTTACTAATAGGTTAGGAGATCCTGGGAAACGCTTCAGTATTTCAGTGGTTTTCCAGTGGAATCTTTTTCATACCTGTGTGTCAGGGCTTAGTGTGGTGCATGCCTCTGCATATCCTGCACTCCTGGTCTGACTGTGTATGTGTGAGGCACCGTCCTCTGAGCCTAAAGGCAGCCTTACATTTAACAGTACTCTGCTTTTGTTTGGGCCAAGGTTCAGGAGGGTAATTCAGTTTCTGCTCTGTGTGTGTATGTGTGTGTGTGTGCATGTGTGTGTGTGTGTGTGTATGTGTGTGTGTGCGTGTGTGTGTGTGTGTGTGTGTGTGTGTAAGTGTGTGAGAGTCTGGGGTCGAGCAGCCCATTAGCAAGACATTCCCTGATCTAATTGCCTTCTTCCAGCACCCAGTTTGACAGCTCTGTAATCTACAGTTACTCACGGTCACTCACCGTGGTAGGTCTGTGTGTGTGTATGGGCGTAGATGAGTGTGTGTGCACTTGTCCTTGCTTATGTGTGTGTTGGTTGTTATGGCAGGTTACAGATTAACTTAAACATACCTGCAATGTCACTCATAAATATGTGCAAAAACCTCCTCTCTTCTTCCTTTCTTTGCTTCTAAAATAGTGCTCAACTACGATGTGATGACTTGTGAAGACTGTACAATTGTACAAACATTCAAAAGTATTTTAAATTCTTCTCCCTCACCGTTATAAATCGCTGGCAATTGTTTCTGTTATGGAGCACAGGTTTTCATCATGTGTGAGGCTTTATGAATTCAATCTACAAAGCCTAGAGAGTGCAGTGCTCTTGACTTGCATGATGAGTACAATGCTACTGTTTTGGTCCCCACATATAAACATGTATCCAACTTTAAAGGTGCAACCACAGGACTAATGCAAATCTTTGTGACACATATTTACTATAAAGTTTTGAACCTTCACACAAAATCTTGCTCTCTCACTTATGCATTCAGTACACTTACAGTGCAAGACGGTGGGAAATGAGACAGAAAGTCAGTTTCAAAGAGAATGCTTTCATCTTTCCCACAGGCAGGCTGAGAGTCGTCTTATCTCTGAGGCATGGCCCAGCTATCTAGAGTAAACCACAGTGTCTGCACAGGGAGCTAAAATTGATGGTGCAGTCCAAGTTCTCCCTGTTAAACATTAGTCCCAGGAATCCCCCTTGGCTTTGTGTGTGTATGTGTGTGTGTGTGTGTTCTATCTTTATTGGGACTGTTTCTGGAATAAAAGCCGACCTTGTTGAGACCAGTGGTCCGAATGAGGACAGTGGCCTGTTCCTGATGAGGCAAAACATCATTTCTGAGGTCCTGTTTAAGGTTAAGGTGTGAGGTGTGAGGTGTGAGGTAGGTAAGGTGTGATTTGAGGCTAGACTGAAGTTAAGTTTAGGCATGAATTGGTTATAGCTGTCCACAATGAATGGAAGTCTATACAGTGTCCTAATAAGGATAGCACATGTGTGTGTGTGTGTGTGTGTGTGTGTGTGTACAACCATCAGAAGATTTCCAAGAAGATAGCACCTATTCTGCAGAACAGAGAAATAAACATTCCTTCTGACCTGAGGGTAAGGACACACACATCTCTAGGGAATTGTTCGCATCCATTTAGCTACCATGAAAGCAGCACTGCTAAAGCCAACGAGGTCAAAATACCAAAGAGACAGACAGATACAGAGAGAGAGAGAGAGACAATAGACTGAATGAATTGAATGGAGAAGCTGTCAGACACTGACAGACAGCCACCAATCTCCCCCCCCCCCCCCCACACACACACACACACACAGACACACACACGCACACACACACACACACAAACACACACACACACACACACACTGCTCTCCCATTCTCTCCGTCAGGAAGACAGCAGAGCTTTGGCTACGATAAGCACCCTGGAAAACAGTTCAATCAGTAAGAGATTTCCTCTGTTGAACACAACACACACACCTGCATGTACCAGCAAGCCTGAACTCCTCAACTCTCCACTCACACACACACACACACGCACACACGCACACACACACCCACACACACACACACACACACACGCACTCACACCCACACACACACGCACGCACACACCCACACACACACACACACGCACTCACACCCACACACACACGCACGCACACACCCACACACACACACACACACACACACACTGCCTACCTCTCATACACTCATCCTACACGTGAACATAATCAGCAACAGTTTGCCAAACCCCACAATTTGCATCTTTTTACTTGATTGTGAAAAAACTCCAGCTGAACATGAGACACGAGCCGAAGAAATCTGACACAGCAAAGTTTATGAAAGTCTTCAGGTTCAACCCGTTCATTTTCCCAGGACTCTCTCAAAACATTGTTTTCCAGTCTTGACAGTTGGTAGTGTGTGTGTGAAACAAACCGCCTGTTTCAGCGAGAGACTGCCGCACTCCGCGTCTGTTTTATTTTGGCTGTATCCTAGCAACAGAGCTGTTTCTGCTTACTTCTCTCTCCACCCTCTGGCCCAAAATGCTCCAGGCTGCTCTTCCACGTGTGTGTGTGTGTGTGTGTGTGTGTGTGTGTGTGTGTCACACATCTGCTTTGCATTGTGGAGGATCTCAGCTCTGACTGCTCTCTAAGCCCCTGATTTTGTTACAGCAAGCCAGCGAGATGAGAGGGCAGCACGCGGTTGGAGGTTGTGGCGGAGTGGGCGCGAGGGGTGAAGATGGAGAAAGAGCAAGCGAAGCACGGAAAGAGATAGAGGGGAAAATAAGAATAAGATAGCGATGACAGTGCAGCAAAAAAAAGTCAGAACATCTGTGGCACATGCAGAAAGAATGTGACTGCTTCATACGAGGAGGAAAAGGGAGCTGAGGGGAGAGGTTTAAATATTATGGAGCTATAAAAGTTTTCCAGTGCTTCATATGAGGAGTGGAGGTTCCATGCTTTGCCTCCTGCAGGGTTGAGTGAGCGCTCGGGTGGTGCTGGCTCACGCTGCTTGGCTGGACCGGACTATGATTTGGTATGCTAGGTGAGGCTAAGGGAGGATGGGCAGGGCCTGGCTCGGATGGAGATGTCTCATCCCTGCTGAAAGAGGAGAATAACAGTGAAGGAAAGCACTGGGCCGAGGAGATGGGTCACTGGGTTTGTTTGGCTGCTCCGACGGCTGCCGTGTCTGCACGACTCCATCACCTTGTGATCTTTCCTCAGTCTACCCTTTTATTCTCCACTCCTTCCCTCTATGTCATCTCATTCCTGTGGGTATTTCCTCATCTTGATAGCCCTCTCACACCTATGCCAGCTAATTATTGGGCTTCACTTTGTGATTATTTATTGCGCGCAGCGGAGGGAGAGTTGAAGCTGAGAAGTGGAGAAGAGGTGAGAGAAAGAGAGAGAGCTTACATGAGAAATGGCTGCAGTCAGTTCCCCATTGCAGTGAAACATTTGGCAAGGGTGCTGAACAATCAAAGCTTTGGGGCTGTGTACGGGTGTGTAAAGGTGTGTGTGTGTGTGTGTGTGTGTGTGTGTGTGTGTGTGTATGTGTGTGTGTGTGTGCGTATGAGAGTGAGAGCACTGAGTGAGTAAGACTGGCATTAACCCAGGATATCAACTATAGGGTGCTTGAACTTTGGGGAGCTGAGACACTTCCAAAAGAGCACTGTGTGCTCATAAAAAATATTATACAACAGCTGTGGTGTGTGTTTGCATGTGTGTTTTTTGCAGTTGCATGCGATTGTATGTATGCGTGTGTCTGCGTATGTGTTTCGGCAAAACCATGTTGGAAACCGTGTCTACTTGAGAGTCTTTTCAATCAAACTAGAGTGGAGAAGGGAGCGCCAAGAGAGCACTTTAGCCTTCAGATGAAGAGTGATGAGAATAGACCCATAATTACTAGTGAATCCTCTCAGTCCGCAACCTTCAGCCGAAAACACTGATTGTGTGTATGTGTGTGTGTGTGCGTGTGTGTGTGTCATTCATCCGTCTACCAAACTCTGAGTCACATTTAGACTATGTACGTGCTCTCCAAATGTCATTTCACGTGTCACATACACAAACCTCAATACCTCAAAATCTGGTTGGTTTTAGTGACAAGAATGGCAAAGGAGTACCTTTTCTTCAGAGTCTTTCTATTTATTATGTGCGCTTGCAATTCACGTGTATCATAATTTAAAGAATTTCATTTTTCTGTGTCTTACCTCCCATATGAGACACATCAAATTGTACAACTTGTGTGACTCATCTGTGACTTTTTCTAGCAATGCCATATACATATGAAATTAAGAAAATACCTCCACAGTTTTTGCCTTAACCTTTATTTTCTATTATTTTATACCAAGTTTTTAATATCTTTTCTACTTTTGAGAAATGTTTATGCATATTCGTATATTTCTATTATTCTGTAATGACCTACAATATGCAGCACAACCTTAGCAACTATCCATTAAACCATGTAGCAGCTAGCAGCTAAACTTCACTTCAACCAACCAAGCATAAGCCAAGCTCAGTAACACCTTAGCACTTAGCATCCATCCATTAGCATCCAGCAACCATTTAACAATGTCTTTGAGGAGTTTCATTGCTAGTCTTATCCAGACATTTTTTCAAATATTATTATGCTGTAGCAACTGTCTAGCATAGCCTTAGCAACCATCTTGAAACCCAAGCATATGGCAACTACCTAGTAAGACCTTTGCAACTATTTAGCAACCAACTTGTAACCTTTTTTGGTGCTCAGCATCCATCTTGTGAAGATCCAGAAAACATCCAGTAACATCTCAGAAAACCACATAGCAAAACATGAAGACTTTAAATAATAAGCCCATGTAGAAAGCCCATGTAAATGTTCTTCAAACAACAAAAACTCTTTTTATTTTATTTCTAATAACTCTCACACTGCTCTCACAGCCATGTTAGTGGCCTGTCTGTCTGCATTCCCTTAACTTCACGTGTCCCGCATCAAAACTGTCCCCTGAATGTGTGTGCATGTCCAACTGTTACTGTCTGTCTCTTTAAGGCTCTGACTATAACTTATTTTTATGGCACTTATGATCCGAAGATATTTTTAAATTTTGTAACTGGCAATGTGGCCTTTTTAAAATCTCATATACACAAACACAGACAGACTCTTGTTCACACAGACACATGGATCCTGTTAATTTCCAGGTGGGTTTCATGTTCAGAAGGTCTAGTTCAAGACAAAAATCTGGTCCATGTCCCTTCTTGACCTCTACACACACACACACACACACACACGAACACATTAGTAGGCTAGAGGCCTCTGGCCAGTAATATCAGAGACAGTTGGTGTTTTTGCTGCACTTAGCGGCCCAGTATTCCCTTACCACAACAACATCCAATCACCTGCCAGCTCGTGACCTCTGACCTCTGCGACAGAGCCGGGGATAGAGTGCATACCAGTGTGGGATAGCATGTTTCACAAGCCACAAAGTTGAAAGGATTTCGTCTGCCTCCAGGCAACAAAAGCTGTTCCCTCACTGCAAACACAAGTGATTAGAGAGAGAGAGGGAGAGAGAGGCTGTTAGCTGTTCATCAATACACTACATTAGGCGGGTACATGGATGACTATCTTTTCATTACATATGTGGACAGATGAACCTCCCTGAGGGATTTCCCCTCCCTTCACTCTACCGTCTCTGCATCTCTCTCCACTCCTCATCATCTCATCTCACTCCTCCTCCCCTGATCTAAAACACACGCCAAGCCTTCTACCCATCCACCTTCTCTCTTCTTTCACTTTTGTGTCTCTCCTTTCACTTTCAACCCAACTTGCTTTATCAGTTCAAGCCAAACTTGGCGCTAATCATATCTGAAAATAACTCTTGGCAACTCTTGTCCTGCCTGTGGACAAATGAGGGCTCTACCAAACCAGGATTTCAGGTCATTAAGCTGTTGAAGTGTCGTTATACAAGTGACTAAACTTTCTGGAAGTCCCTGGTGACTTATAACAATTAAGTGTGACATCGGTTGCTCTTTCATATTTTGTCCATCTTCCTTTTATCAATTCATCAACCACTCTTCTTTCTATCCCTCTCTCTCTTGATTTCATCCTTCTATCTCTCTTCACTCCAGCCCTTTAAAACAATAAGCTATGGAAGATGGCCAGTTTATGGGATGAGACGTGTACTGTAAGCAATTACCATGAAATCAGCCTTTTTATTTCATTACTGATATACCCAAGGGCACACACACACACCACACACACACACACGCACGCAGGCATACAGACATTCACTTGCCCAACACGCGCTTAGTCCTTGTGTTTTATGCGAGTGGTAAAGAAGCGTATCAGTTGGTGGGCATGTAAATTCATTAGCCACTAAACAGCACTGAATAATAGTGATGTGTTGATGGGAAAGTGTACCGTGCACATGCGTGTGTGTGTCTGATGGGAATCAAGCTCAGAGACCAGAGGGAAAACGATGATTGAATTCTGTGCTATACTCATGACTCAGTAGTTTATGGGGAGCAGCACTGCTCCTTCTCAGAAACACTAAGTGGAATGAATAAGTGTGTGTGTGTGTGTGTGTGTGTGTGTGTGTGTGTCTGTCAATCCTCTTCTTTATGCAAACATGTGGATTCATGGACCTATTTACTAGCACTGATGCTTTATCAACCACACGTTTTGTTACAATAAGCATTTAGACTGAGCCCTTTTGCTATTTCCTGTCATATATAAGCAGATGTAAGGATGTTGCCAGCACCATTGTAAATGTGCGAAGAGGAAAGTCATCACTTACTATTTCCAGTCACTCAGCAGAAATAGACTCAAATAGAATTCACTCAGAGCTGTAAATGTTGGACAAACGAGCCAAGTACGACTGCTGATTTGGAAAGGAAAACGTTCCCATTGTATGTGACTTACGAAACATTTTTATTGTTGGTCTGTCTGCAGATGCTGCTAAGGTCCTGGTCTCTCTATGAAATTAAATTGAACAAATAAAGATGACTTTAAAGAAAAAAATATGGAACTTAAACATGCAAAACTCCAGCTGGCAGACCTTGAGGTCCTGGCTCTCTGTCGTTGTCTGATATGAATTAGTACTGTCTGTCCCGCTGCACTGTCAGCACTTTCCCCAGCCTGTATTCATTCTGCATAAACTGTGTAGGTGTTTAAAGGAAGTGTAAGGATGAGAAACCATGGTCAGACATTCAGTGGTGACAATGTATGTTAGGTATTAGAGGTGGCCGAATCTGTTTAAAAGGTCAAATGAAGTGTGCATGAGTGTATGTGAGTGTTTAGGAGTGTAGAGCAAGGGAATGGGAAGGGTAGACTGTCACCCCAGAGCAGCAGCTGACTGTCTGATGGTCTCAGTCCCTGGCTCCATGTCCCCAGCCCGGCATGTCAGTGACTAACTGGATATAAGTGAAGGATTAAGCACCTGGACATCACACAGAGCAGCCTGTCTGCTACAATATGACATGCGTGTCATCACCTGGATAAGATGCAGATGGGGTGGTGGTGGTGGTGGTGGTGGGGGTGGGGGTCGATTACAATACAGACAGCCCAAGAGGAGGGAGGCAGGAGACGGAGGATGTTAGTGTTGGTTGAGTTGTTTCCTTGTCCAAAAAGTTTGATTTACAGTAGCTCATTAATCAGCCACATATGACACAGAACAGATACTTGAACACGACAAAAGTGAGTGAGATGGGAAAAGTGACAGAAGGGAGAGGAGAAGAGGAGAGAGGAGGAGAGAGGAAGGAAATCCCTCCTAATTGGCAGCAGGGTGCCATGTCGTCAAGCTGAGGGTCACATCTCTGTGTAAGAGCCTGGTCTGTCGGTCAATTTCAGCAACCTGAAGTCCAGTATTGTCACTCACTGGAGTATCAGCTGCTGTGGCTCTGTCTATCTGACTGACTCCCTGTTGCTTTTACCTTTGTACTTAACACTGACTGTGTGTCTTGTTACATTTTCTTATGCTTTATACATTCATGTCATCCATACTGAATGAGTTTCACCTGTTCGCTTAAAAATGAATGAATAATAGCAACTTTTGCCTTTAACAATCTTTCTGACGTCACTGACCAAGACTAAAGGCACAAGTTTACTCAGAACTCAAAACAGTCATCTGGTCAAAAAGCTCCATAAAATCCTCCAAAACCCAAACAGCTTTCTGATGACTGACTTTTGTCACTTTCCAAAAATCGAGAATCTGGCACTCACACCCACAGACTGGCCTGTGTGGAGGTGAAAGCCAGGGTTTGAACTTTTCTCTCTAGTTCTCTTTTTTTATTTTATTTCTATCTATTTTAATGTAAACAACACTATGACTGTCCTCCAGGAGAGACAAAGCTTATCAAGAAGCAGTAAAAATAACAACACAACTAAGCATGCTGAATGTACAGTGTACAAATAGGGTTACAAAAATGTGTGTTGCTTTGACATCTGACAGATGTTAATGTATATAAAGTACAAACACACACACACACACACACACACACACATACATATGGTGTAAATGTTTACACGAAGGTGTGTAAGCATGCATGGGCATTTGTCTGCATGTCCTCGTGCTGGTATGTACTCTTGTCTCTCTGCCTGTTCTATCAAACAGCCAAGCCAGAACAAGCCAGGTGAAATTATTTATGGCCTTGTTATTGGTATCTCACTGCTGAGTTGCTCAATATTAATAGCTGATGCTTCCCTTCGTGACTGCATGCGAGAGAGCAGCGGGGGAGAGAATTATTACATCTCAGTCAAATGTAAAATACATATCAATAAAAATCCCTCTCGGGGTGCCTTCTGTGGATCACACGCATATGAAACAACAGAGAGGTCAGATTAGTTGACTGGTGAAAGACAAAAATGCAGCTATGTCAGTATTCCAGTTCAAGACTGACTGATTTCTGAAGTGAGTGTAAAAGCAGGTCTGAAGACTTCCTTTTTGTATTGGAGTCTGGCTGCATGCGAGTGACAGAACGCTGTCTCTGTTGTTCAGTCAACACCGTCAGCAGAGGAGATGCTGGACTCAAATCAGTACAGAAACTATGAAGTGTGTGCATATCTGACTATTTGTATGTATGTCAGTGTGTGCACCGTGTTTGTCTTAAACACAGAGGAGAACAAGAGCAGTTGTCGCTCACAGCAACAAGCATGCGAGCATGTAGGTGGCATTGGATTTCTCTTTTTCAAACTCAGCTATTCTCTCCTGGCCTTTTATCTCTTTTGCTCTTTTTCTCTTCTCCTCTTCGCCTGCTGTTGAGCACCGTGGCAGCAGAGGAGAGGAGACGCCTCTGTAAATGTTTACTGTGTGAGAGTTTGTTAAAGATGTGATTGGAGAGTGATAAACACAAAACATCTGGACTCAGACCCAACATCTGCTGCCTTGAGGGAGGTGGATGGAGCGAGCAAGGCTACGGGAGAAACACTGAGGGGGGAGGAAGAGAGGAGCAAAGGGAAACAAAGTGGGAACAGAGAACTAGAGCTTGCAAATACTCATCTGATGCTAATCCCTTGACAGCGAGATAAAATTCTTTTAACACTCTACTGAAATGGCTGCAGATATGTTCCCTCTCTTTGTCTCTTCCTCACTTTATCTCTGTCTTTCTCTTTTCCAGCTGAAGATCTTGGAGTCCAGCACCCACTACAAGGGTGGGCCATGTAGGGGAGGGAAAACAAAACCAACGAGGAGCAGATGTTAGAAAAACACACACACACATACACACACATGGATGCTCACTGACACAAACACACACATTTGGAGGATAGATCCTGTCCTAGAAAGGAGACCATGACCACACCCCTTCTACACACACACACACACACACACACACACACAATCCCACTGATGTAAAAAAGAGAAGTTAGAGAACACATCAGACACAGAAAAGCATCCTCCCAGCAAGACAGGAAACTTTTCAGAAACTGTCCCTTCAGTAGCTTTTCACGGTTTGTGTGGCCATCCTGAAATCCCACAACATGTGTGTGTGTGTGTGTGTGTTTCAATCTGATCCATAATCATCGGAGGAAACAGCTGCATGGACCTGTGTGGGTTGTAAGGGGCGGGGGTTCGCAGATAATCTCTGAGTTCTCAGACAGGAAGCTTGGAGAGAACCTCAGGAAGTTGCTCTCAGGACCGACGTACAAAACAGAGTATGCATGTACAGCAGCAGGGAAAATAAACACAGCTTTCAGGTGCACAAGCACAATGACTCGAGTGTATGCACGAGTGCCTTTTCCGTATTTTTTACAGCATGGCAGAGTGCGCGCAAGAAAAAGTGCATTCAACAAGTTTATGCATTGGGAATATAACAAAACGGCAGCATAATAACATGGTGTGTTTTAAATATGTGCTAATGTAACACCTGAACAGCTTTTGCAACACTTTGACAAACAAAGTCATCAATCAATCAGTCAGCAGCCCATCAAACTATTTGCTCTGTATGTTCCCAAACTCTTGAGTGACTCTCTATAAAAACCCACCTCGGGCTAGAGGAGGAGAAACTGGCACTGTGCCTCCTTTTCACTGCCTCTGCACAGAAAGGAAGCAGCCTGAGTAGTTTCATTGTAAGTCCTTCCTGCTGCTCTTGAAAGGCAGAAACCATGCTCCACTGGGGCCTGTCCTCGTGTCAGGGATTTGTTTACATCAATCATCTACAGCATATATCCAACAAAGCACAGTCACAGCTGAAAAGTAGGACATTGTTGGCAGAATGGCCCTCTAAACCGGCACATGGCTGAGAAATGCCACTGTGATGGTCTATTGTCCAAACAGGTTAGGCTCCTGGGTAGCGGTGCATTCCTCACATGTTTTATGTTCTTCATGTGCAACATCTAAATGCCACTGTCAATATTTAATCCATAAACTTGAATCTAGGATGGTTGTAAAGTCTGCTCTTGGCGCCAGAGTGTAACTGTTGCTACAAAATAAAGCACACTCATCGAGAGAAACAACGGGCCTGTGGGGCGGCTGTACGTGACACGGAGCTCTTTCGATCTGTGAATTTCACTTTATGGTTGAAAGAGAGGACGGTGCTGCCTCTGAAGCTACACTAGTTTCACTTCTCTGCTGTGCAAAACCACACACACACAGACACTCATGTCCTCTCGCAAAACCATATTGACACACAAATGCACGCACACACACACACAATGCTGAGGGCGGACGCACGTCAAAAGCAAACAATGGAATCCTACTCCCCTATAACGTCACGCGCCCACTGCTAACCGGCATGGCACCCAGACACATAAAGACAGCGGGGCGTTTGTGATGAGCTGAATGAAAGTGTGTGAGTGTCTGAGAGCTCCTACATCGACTGACAGTGACGTCCGTCCATTCGCTCCATCTGTCTCCTCATTTCTGCAACCCACGCACTAGAGCGAAAGAACACAATGGGCAGGCCATGAGCAGAAGTGAAGTGAATCTAAGACAAATATGTAAAGAAATGGGAAAAGCAATAATAAAAAAAGGGAGTCATTCAGTTCTGATATAATCACTCCCAGACCCAGGGGACTAAGACACAGCTGTGTTATCGTAGGTGTCTCTGCCCAGCCTGTCAGAGACTCACCCGCTTGGACACACATACATGCACAATGGGTAATTAGTGCCAGTTAGCCCACTCATTTATCGCCATTACGCCAAAACGACTTCCTCTGCTGCCCATTTCAATGCACATCAGTCTGGAAATGTCATTTAGATGTGTGGGCTTGACACACTAGACACAATTAAGCAATTAGAGCAAATTTATCAATCAGGTGCATTTCACTTACCACCACTAGCTTTAATTTGTTCACAAATAAGAGCTGAGAAGTCCTGACTAACATAAATAGGGCATTTATTTCATATACCTGCAACCTCAACAGCTCCTTTCAAGGAGTAGAGCAGGTGAACAGAGATGATATAGCATATGCTGTGTATTTAATGTACACTAAAAGGTAAAGACAAGCTTATCACAGCTTTTCAGGTTGGGTTTTCTTTGATTATATTGAAATTTCACCTGGAACATTTTGAGGTATATATTCATTCTCTGCCCGGAGGGGAGTTAGATGACACTGATTGACTATGTTAAATGTCTGTAGGGTATGAATGAATTATTAGTTTTATTTGCATGTCTCTCTCCATTGACATGGCCCATCCTTTATTGAATTATTCAGACACATCGTTAAATGGCAAATCAAACATTCTGGTATGTAAACCCATCTGCAACTGACAGCATGCAAATATGAACAGCCTTCATACAATGTCCCAGGAGCGTGCCAGCAGTGGAAATTAAATACATACACACAGCCTCACATGCATAAAGACAACAGTTGAAACAAACATGACATAAACAGCAAACAAAACAAACAAAAAACACATTGGGGATTTTCAAATGTAAGGACACAGTAAACAGCTGTAGGCTAGCTTAGCATAAAGACTGGATCTATACAGAAATAACATAATCACCAACACTATTAAAGATCCCTGTTATCACTCTCGGATAAGTTAACTGGCTGTTGGCTGTAGCTTCATTTTTACTGTACAGATGTGAGAGTCTTATCTGACTTGCAGCATGAGAGCGAGGGTATTTCCCAAAATATTACATTTCCCAATTTAATGGTTTATGGCATGTGAAGAGACAAAGGGACCACAAATGTCCCCTGAGACCATCAGGGCACCAAAAAAGTGAGGATTTTATTTCAAAGGATTCACAGGCCAAACAGATCCAAAAGCCCAAGTAAAAATGAAGCTGTGTGTTTAGCTGCACAGTCCCCTTTGCGTGCAGGAACCGGGACCACTGAGGAATCCCTTCCCCAAGATTTACATGGCTGTTGACCTGGATTCAAGAGAGAGAAACAAAAACAGAGAAACAGAGACCTCTGGACATTCATTATTAAGACGGCCTGCTAAAATGCATGACGACACCTGATAAAAAGAGTGAAGAAGGAGGAGAAGCAGTACCATAAAGAGACAGTGAGATAGTGGGTCAGCCTGGCCGCATGTTGACCTCAGGTAACCTGGGTATGTGGGAGCTGCAGATCGGCTCTCTGGACGACTTCCTACTGTCTTCCACAGATATCTGTTAGTCTTGAGTGGAAACAGAGCTTGTCTTATCTGCTATTTCAACGTGACTAAAGAGTTTCTATTAAAAGTATCAAAATCAAGATTATTATTATTGTTAGTTTTAGTGTTGGTATTTGTATCAGTATTAGTCCATTGGTTTTGGTTGTAGTAGTAGTATTTCTGTCGGCTTAAAGTGGAAAAAGATGAGTGCCTGAACTCTCCTTATTCACGTGTGAATTGGCTGGGATCAACAAATCATAAAGTGTTACATTCTGAATTTCCAGAAAAGCTACCAGGAGTTGCTGTTGATAACAACAGATGTGTTGTATTCAACCAAGAGGACAACTGTTTGAATTATTGGAATAATTATCATTGGGTAGGATTTGACATTCAAAACTCTGTTGTGTCATCTTCCGATTCTGTTTGAAAAAGTCACAGTACACTGAAATGTCCTTTTTATCAGAAAATTACAATACCTGTCACTATTAAATGAACGCTGTCAATCTAAAGAACACATCCTGATGGCAAATCACCAAAACATTCTATTGAATCATGAATGTTTGTACTTTAATATTGTGATTTTATGTAAAATATTTGTCCATTTATCATGTAAAAGTGATGGTCCAATTATTTCACAGCAGACAACATGGTTTCCAAAGTCAATAATAGCTCCCAGATCGAGGAGAAAAGGAGGGCTGGCTTGAGAACATGTGGGATGTATTCATATTTGAATGCATTTCACCAGAGTTTCTACAGCTGCTTGTAATCTCTGTGACACAGGTACGTGATCAAAGTATTGCTCAAGGATACTTTATGTCAGGGTGTACCAAGTATAAAACCTGTGACCTTCCAGGGTGGCCTGTCTCATCACCATCTCACCCTACAGCTGTACAAAGATATACAGAGCCATCTTGAGAAGTGTCTGGAGAATCCCCCAAAACCCACTGGGATCTACGGAAGTCCACATCAACTCCCCAGAGAGGTTATTCATCAGGCCTGCATACCTAATTCAAACATACAAATATATCTAGGCCTTCTGGCCAGACCACCTGACCTTCGACGCCATAGTAATGGTCTGCCTGACAGAGCCAAAACACACAGCCAGAGCAGTCCCATGAGCCAGTCTGTGTTTTCTCATGCATGCATGCCCACACACACACACACACACACACACACACACACACACACACACATGCACAGGGTTATACAAACACACACATACAAGCACGCGAATGCATGTGCACACACACAGTCTCAGTATGTGATAAGAGACGTAGCCCTTAACCTTCTGAGATAGACGCAGGTCTTTAAGTGCAGACAGGAATCCAACTGCTCACTCAATCACTCCAGTGTGTTTGCATGTGAAACACGGACAACATGTGTGTATATGTGCATGCACCAGAGTCAGTTTCGGGTGAGGCTTTTTTTCTATCTCTCTCTGACAAACCAGTCTAACTGCACACGCTCACACATATATACACACACACGAGCAAGTGTGCTAAAGTAGAGAGGTGATTCGGGAAAGATTTCTCACGGCCAGAGTGCCCCGAGCTACACTGAGTAAATACAGATTAATGATTGGTTGAGAGGGCGGAAGTGCATTCCACAGAGTTAGCCACTGATTGCAGCCACCTCAAACTCAAATGACAAACAAACACACACATACGGTACGAGATGTAAAGTCACTATTGTTTCCAAGAAAGTAGTAGTTAGAAATGAAGCACTCCCACTGCACTTATACTGGTCTAGTTTGTGCACATGGATTACTCCCAGACAGAACTCCTACTGATTTAAGTGTGTATAAAGGTCATCTGAACACAAACAGTATAACACAAACGACACATTAAATTACAAGAACTGTAACATTATATTAAACACTGATAGCAAATCAGACACTGTATACCAGCATCGATCTCATAAATCCTGCATGCTGAGCAGTTCCAGGATGTTAAAAAGCACAATTTACAACAACAGTCCCCTGTCTTGGTAAATTCAGACTATACTTCTTGTCTGTGCATATCATATTTCGACCCATATTATTCTATATATTGTGGTGATACATATACCTACAGACTTGTCATATCAGGTTACAACCCTTAAGATGAATTGCAAGACAAACCAGACAAGCTGGATGCCTCACAGAGATCCTGCTTTCCATCAGCACGCAGGCGAGCTGCGGGACTGCACGTTACAACAGCTACACTGCTGCCGTATTTCACATGTTGATCTGATTTTATGTGTGCGCACAGTACGTGTGTGTAAGCCTGCAAGTAAATCCTTAGGCAGGAATATTCCCAGGCACCGCTTGTATATCACTTGTCAGAAGCTTCAGATTTCACGCCAAAACAGTTGATTGCCTTTCGGCAGAACTGCGATAACTCTGCCAAGTCATAACTTAGTCTAATGATTAACTAAGGATTCACCGATCACTGGTTCAGATTCACAAAGCGCGAACAGGAAGGAAAACTTGAAATGAAATTGAAGCGGCACATCAATTAGGGGAAGTTCTTGTCTGTCACCTCAGTTATGGCTCTGAAACTCACAGTATTCTCAACCCGACAGCAACAACACTACGAACAGTTTCTGAGTATTAGAACCTTTTCAAGTTTTTTTGTTTTTAAGACTGTCTCAGAGACTGTACTTTAGACTGATGAGACTGCTGTTATTTCCAACATTTTGTCTCTTTTTTGCCAAATGAATACACTCAAAAACAGTGTAGGCAGGTGGATAGAGAGTCTGCAATGATTACTGTACAAAAGCGGACAAAAAGAGCGATTACACTTAATGGATAGTGAAAAGGGGCAGCAGGATGGTCCAATGGTTTGCACTGTCAGCTCACAGCCAGAAGGTTCCAGGTTAAAGCCTGCCGGAGTTTGCATGGAGTTTGCATGTTCTCCCCGTGGGTTTTCTCCAGGTAGTTCCACTCACAGTCCGGAGACATGCAGGTTAGGTTAATTGGTGAATAGCCCGTAGGTGTGAATGTGAGTGTGACAGGTTGACTGTCTCTATGTGTCTGCCCTGTGATTCACTGGCGACCAGTCCAGGGTGTACCCCACTTCTCGCCCAGTGTCAGTTGGCACAGACAAATGATGTCGTCCTTCCAAAAGTATTTTCTGATTTGACATCAAAAAATACCCTCATGTGTCATCTGAGAGAGCATGGACAGTAAGTATTTTGTTGTTTAATGTGACTTATGCATCCAGAGTGGCTATTGTCAGAAAAACGTGGGTTTCTCTGGAGAGGGCTACCACACCAGCAACAGTTTGGGTCATCTCCAGCGGTGTAGCTTACTGGCCATCTGGTACACTGGGACAAATCCCAGCAGGAGGCTGCATCAGTGTGCCATGAAGTTGTCATTAGGTGTCTACACGAGACTGGCCTGTGTAAATTTCCCAACCCGACTGGCGCAGGACTGGAACTGGGCTATATGCAGTTGTAATGTAGATGATCCCAGCCATTGCTCATATTGGAACGCTCTCCGGGGGAACCAATGGGAGGTTTGACCTGAAAGACCTGAAGGAGAGTGCAATATGCAGAAGCTCGCAGCTGGACGCCTTTTTCTACCTAAAACAACTTGTTGTTTGCACAGTATACATAAAGTAGCACAATGAAAAAAAAGAATTGAAATGAATCAAGTAAAGAGAAAGTACATCAAAATGGTAGACGGCTTGTATTTGACTGCATTGTCTGCATTATTGCATTCACTCCCTGTTTATACTGTATATATTGCAGCACACTGACACCATGTAATGGAGTATTGTTTGCATAACCTTGACCACATTAAATCTATCCGATCATATCTGAATGAGATATCATTCTAATTCTCAGATTAGAGCAGAGTATATACAGATTACCATTGGAACAGTAGTAATAATCTAGTGAGTACAGGCCATGTCAATATTCTAACATTTAGCCAGTTATAATGACAAAGCAGTTACTATTCCTGATCTGCATTAGTACCCAGTCATATTGTGTTCCTGCTCTTAGACAGAGCCACTCACTACTGTTTTCAAGTTCATTTTCCCAGAAGACAAAGAGTCCATTTATCTATAGGGAGGCAGAAACGGGGAGGGGAGAGACAGTGAAGGGTGACAGAGAGCGAGAGAGAAAGAGTGAGGAGGAGGAGGAGGAGGAGGAGGAGGAGGAGGAGGAGGAGGAGGAGGAGGAGGAGGAGGGGAGAAAGACGACGGACAGAAGAACTTTCCAAAACAGCAGATCCTGGAATGTTGGTGGAAGGTGCCACATAGCTCCAAATATTTGTTGCTTGGTTGGCACGGCAACAGGACAACCAACACGTTTGTTAGCAAATCCCTACAATGATACAGGGAGAGTCAGGGAGAGGAGACGCCCAGAGAGGAAGAACGAGGACTGTGATATGGGACAAAAATATATCATTTAAAAAAAGAAGCAGGTTGAACAATAAAAGGGGGGAAATGACAGAGTGAGGGTAAGGACTGATGGACTGGGAGTTTCATTGTTGACATTCATGTGTTGAGAAACAGAGGCACACGTGCCATCACACAGACACACACACACACACACACACACACACACTGACAGCTACAGATAGACACAGCAGTGATGGTGAGAAACAGAACAAACTACTGTCACTCACCCATGAGCTGTTGCTTCCTCCCTTCAGTATCGCCCTACCTGGCCCCAAATAAACACACACACACACACACACACGCGTCTCGGGTAGGTCTCAGAAATCACCATACAGTATCTGGTAATGTGCACAGCAAGGTCTTCCAAAACTAATGGATGACATGAGTCTCGTCCACTCAGTCCAGTATTTTCCAATTTTGCAGCACACCATGGCAACTTACCAAAGCACAAAAGAAACACATAAATCATATTCAGGTTTCTGGGACAAAGCACCTTTGATTTGACAGTAAGTTAGTTTAACCTTTACTAAGTTTCAGTTTTGTTGCTATGGTTACTGTTAATCGTTACTTGTGGCCACATTGGCTCGCTTGAGTCACAGAGGCTTGCTTGAAAAGACATTTGAAATAGTGATTAAACTCTAACACCGAAACAGAAATAGGTATTTTCCATGGTCTTAGTACAGTATAAAGTGGTAAAAAAAAAAAATCTTTCATCCAACAGCCAGACAACCATCAAAATCTGAGCCCCCTCCCCTACAACCATAACACCACTCAATATTGATCTGTGATCAGGTTTCATAGCTGTCTCAGAGGAGGGTGGTGAGGATGATCTGTGTGTTTGCGTGAGAGAGAGAGAGAGAGGCTGATAGAGAGAACAAGACAGAGAAGAAAGGAGAGGAATCTTTTTTTTTTTACAGTTGCATGTCTCTTGTTTCATAGGATTGCATTCTGCAAGATCAAGTTCACTTATCATATGTCCAATAAATAAATTAAATTAGAAAATATTCACCGCACCCTGAGTCATGTTTTATTTGTTAAAGCTTCTCTCTATATCTATCTCTTTCTCTCTCTGACAAACCTGTATTTACGTTCTTTCTTCTTCAGCAAATGAAAAAGAACAAACTTCCATTCTTCCTTCTTTCCCTCGACCACAGGCTGAAACTGCTGCTTGACTTAAAACAATCGCTCAGTCCTGTCACTCTGCCCCCTCCCTTTCCCCTCCTCTTTCTCCCTCTACTTTTTTATTGCCTCTGAAAAGCCAGCCTAGAATAATCAGCAAGTCCAAACACACATTGACAACCTCCCAATCACACACGCACACACACGCACACACACACGCACACACGCACGCACATGCACACACACAAACAACACAAACACATAAAGGCAGGCAGAAACATACTAAAACAAAAACACACACACACACCTTGTGCGGTTGGTAAGGTCCCCCAGCTTGCAGCGGTAAATGGAGTGGAACAGGTTAGCATTGCTGCCATATAGTGTCCCACCTGTACAAACATGGTGCTTGATCGTGGCCTAACAGACACAAACACAACTGCACACACACACATGCACGCACACACAAAAATAGCCCTCCATCTGGGCCGAGGCACTGGTGGGTTTTAATAGCTATCGATCATTCTCCCTGGTGACACACTCACACACTCACCTCCCTGTTACAGGCCGAACAGAGCCAGCTGAGGACTCATACAGGTCTCTGAGTGTACACACACAGACACACACACACACACACACACACATCAGCTCCACATGTGCACACAACCTTGCAGTGTCAAAAAGGCCATTTACTTTGCCAGCCTGCGTGTGTGTGTGCGTATTAATGCTTCTGTGTGCCTCTGAGTGTACATTTGTGTGTGTGTGTGTGTGAGAGAGAGAGTCCTGCTGTGGCTCACTCTGCCTTTCTTTTTAAATGAGGTTATTTAATTTACATAATGAGGCCCAGACCCACTCTCATAGATTGAATTACGTTGAGACAACAAATAAAAACGCATGCAGACAAGCACCCCCACAAACATACAAATCCCAGCCTATGTTGCTCTTTAACTGAAGTCCTCTCTTGCCTTAGCTGTGATTTAAAAAAGCATCTGTTGGCCTAAAAAGCAAAAGTAAAGTCAAAGAACGTGCAGTGTGCCCGCCCTTACCAATGATGTCATTGTACACTTGCCCGAGTGAGTTACAGTGCGCTGAAAGGGTCAAAATAAGGGAGAGCCAATCGATATTCCATATGATTCTGACCAATAAATCTAAGATGTGATTAGTCTGGGTAGTTAGCGGCAATTAATTGTCAAAGCCAATAAAGTCTTTTGTGGCTTAGGGTGCCAAAGAGGCTGCTGGGAAGCACAGTTCATTTTATGGGCAAATTAATTAAAACAGCGGCTGAAAAACCCTGTCAAAGACGGGCATCAAACACTCATTCTACACTTGGTGAAGGGCGGAACAATGAGACATCACTCAGGAGGAGTCACTGTATCTGTGTGTGTGTGTAGTAATCAAACACAATGGTGCCTCCCTTTACACCATGTCATAAATCCAGGAGGGAAAGAGGGACATTTGTCATTTAGCTGCATCTCTCCTTTTTCATTAAAAAAATGCCTGCCACAGTATCTTGTTAATGTGTGAGGATGGATATGTGTGTGTGTGTGTGTGTGTGTGTGTGTGGACAATGGAAGATGTGGTGTAGGATAAGGACGAAGCGGGAAAGAACAAAGAAGGGAAGGAAGGAGGTGTGGAATGACATGCGGGTTTGACAATACAAAAAAAAAAAGAAAACAGACATTGCTATTGTAAGGTGCATTGATATCATTGTGTTTGGCCTAGAGGCTAAATCCAACCACCGTTTCTGTCAAACTCAGATTAGTTATCAGATTAACTACCTCTTCACCCACAACCCATCATGTTTCAAATGTTTTAACTTTAGAAGATATTTTTACTATAAAAATGTGGTTTTCAAGTTTTATAACTGACTCAATATGCGATATCTCATTTTTGATGAAATTATAATACTCCACAGTCTTGGTTGGGAACCACTGATGTAGACAATTCACATCGTTCTACATATTAGTCTCAAATACGCTCTACCTGCTTAGTGTCCTCCGTCTGTGACAAATACTTTTTTAAAATGAATGCAGTTGCGGTAAAGGCAGACCCAGACGTGTACGCACATGCACATCTGAATGTGGAGCTTGCTTACAGGCCAGTCCGACACACAATCTACACAGTCGGGTGCTTTTTTCCTCCACATAACAGCTGAAACAACAATTGTTCTCCCGGGGTAAGACCATTGTGAGTTTGCACTGTCTCAAAAGCTTCAACAGTCTGTCTCACTGTCTCTGCAAACCTCACAGGACGTTCAGATTGACGTAAAGTTTTTCTTTTTATGTTTCAGTGGCTTTACACTTGTGCTTGTCCTTTGTCTTATGCAGTGTTTTGGCCAGTGTACTGGCGTAACTTTACATGATACCAACTCAAACACAGAGAGCACTGGAAATTTATTAAAAAGAACAGCTGAAACAAAACAATTGGGCCACAGCCTGTTTCCATCACAGGGGAAATCCTGCTGCCTGGACAGGCACTGATAGGAGTAAGATGAGAGGGACGAGAGAGGAGACAGATAAGGGAAAGTGTGGTGGGGGTGTAAGCGGAGGACGTTTAGGATCCAGTCCAGAATGAAAAGATTGCAAAGGTAAGATCAGAAATTAGGGAGTGAAAGAGGTGAGGTAGAGAAAGGGGGAGGTAATGATAGAAAAGTTCAGCTAGCAGCAGGGGTTGACGGGCCGAAGACGAGACAATTCAGAAGGCCCAGTCATAGCGTCTCAGGTCAGGATGCAGCTGAGCAGGAACACAGTGCTTGAAAAACGTTCATGTTTGTGTAAGTGTCTATGTTCATTATTAATCCTGAAACTAAAACACAGATGCTGAGGAAGGAAAGTGAAAAGGAGGAAGTTGAGTCACCACTACTGGTGTAGTATGAAATAAAAAAATGTTTGTTTATTTTAAATTGTGAATTAAAATTGACACTATATAGTCAGACTGTGAGTCAGCAAGATTGATGTGGAGCAAACGCATTGACACACGTGGAAGCTTTAGATGATGGATATTGTTGTCTCTGGATTAAATGTCACTTTGACATGTTCACTTTTTGCAGCCTGTTTACCTAAAGGTATAGGTAAGGTATGTTTACCACAAACATCACTCAGATTTCTAGAAATACAGATCGGTCTGTTGGTCCAGACTGAGATAGTTCAACAGACGAGAATTTGACATTCTCGTCCTCCGCAGGATGAATTGTAATAACTTTGTCAATCCTCTGACGCTCTAATGTCATCATCAAGTCAAAACTTAGACTTACTCAATACTTTTTCTTTGTGACCAAAATACTTGCAGATCTAATGACATTCCCATCATGCTAAAACTCCAAGATGATGACCATGGTTAGTATTATACCTGGTTAACATCAGCATGTTGGTCATTGTGAGCAAGTTAGTATGCTAGTGTTAGCATTCGACTCATTGCTCTGCTTGCAAAGAGCAACCAGCATGGCTGTAGACTTAGTTTGGACAGCTGTATATACTAAATTTGTGAATATTATAAGATTATTCACTATGAACATCTGCTATGCTTTTTTAGTTGGATAATATAATTGACCAAATAAAGCATATAAGAAACAGATGCAGCTTCTGTTCTGCTCTGAAGTGCAGCATAAAAAGGACAGATTATTAGTACTGATTCTGGAAAGTAGAGAAGTACCGTTACCCTGCTTCTTCTACATCCATCCTGCTGTATAGTAGTTTGCTCTTTCCACAGTGCTGAAATCTCACTTGCCAAAGTTGAAGGAGACCATATAATATATAAAATAAAATTCAATAAGAACAGGTCAGATCATTGAAATAAGGTCTGCTGTCTGATTTACAACCTAAATATAATTTATATGAGACAGAATATTACAATAATCCATATTAGAACTGAATACATTTATTTGGATTTTTATAAGTAGGATGCAGCAACCCTTTGGCGTCATTCTCCACACTGTTAACTATTGGCTTTTTCACTTCCTAGGCCTCTGTCTCTATCCTACTACATGCGAGGACAATACTGAGTAAGTACTGTTTGTGACCACAAGTGACCAAATGTCCAGGCCCTGCACCAAGGCAGCAGCAGGATATCCCAACCTCATGCTGAATAGCCACTTAAACAGTAGGGTTCCTCCATGCTAATTTTCCCATACATTCCTCCACAGAAAATTACTTTGGCAAACTCCCATGCTGTGGTTACCCCTTTATAACTTTACGCATGGCGACCAGGGAAGAAAAGCAGACCCAATTCATCCAGCGCTCCAGCCATATTGAAACATTTAGGGTTTCTGTATTAAACAGTATTTGAAAGTATATAAAACAGAATTTACCAAGGTCTGACTTTTGCCATGGGATTTGACTCTGAAAAGAGTTTTAATTTAAATGAGATAATGACTTTAAATGACATCATATGTTTTACCCTAATTTCATTCGCCTATTTGGGACAATGGGTGAAGTCATAGACGAGGATCCCTGCTGTCAGGTGGTGGGCACTGGACCACCTAGTTATGATTCTTTCATGGGCTTTAATTCAGAAGAAAACAGTCATGAATAGATGAATGAGCCAAAGTGGATGAATATTTCAGAATGAGCTGGTGGAACGTTGAGTGTGAACAAGCAACTAAACAATTTATCCTTATTCTGCTTCCTCTTATTTCATGCCCTGAGTTATAAAGGTACAATAAAGTGAATTAAACTGAAAATAAGAGAATATGGAAGTCTGTAAGTGCTTGAAGTTGCAGCTATCTGTTAACATTTTAATCTAAAATAGGTTTTTTACGTTCCATGTTGGGCCAAAGAAGGTGCATGTGCCTCAAGACCCACCTTAACCTTTCCTTCTTGGTGTGCATGACCATAAAACAAAGCAATCTTCTCTAAAGCAGTGAAATCAAAAAAAGATACTGCACAAGATCAGTTAAGTCAGCCGGCTAGATCAGATTATATCCAACTTAATTGATTGCCACGGTTTGACATATACAACAGTACATAAAGACAACATTAGCAGCCATAAAAAGTCAGACTGTGGTGGTGTTTTATGATCTGGTTCATCCTCCTTAGGTGCCTCTCTGAGCCAGCCAGCGCCAGGGGACTGATTTACTTGTCACACAAGGGGGACATATTTAGACGTGGTGCGCTGGAGATAGTAGGCAGTAAAGCTGGCAGGGCAGAAGATGACCCAGACAGTGGGAGTGTAGAGGACTAGAGGGGAACACGTAAGACACACCGGTTAACCTCCTGCCATTAAACCAGCTGTGATTTCTGACCACAGGCCAGGGGACAATGGACTGCACTACACTAATTACACACCCTGACATGGACAATAGGAAATGTACTTACTCTTTATGAGGACAAACACATGTCTGTAGATCTATCGTTGACAATTTGTAGCTGCGGCAGAAATAAAAGGTCTTAAATGTAGTTTTTCAGAGTGGTAAAACCAAAACAGCTCTATTAAATATGTGTCCTAATGACTGAAGAGAAGGAAAGTCTGTTAGGTACCAAACGTGACTCAATAAGATGGATTTGGCTCTACGCTTCGGCTAAACATATGAGCTTTAATGCATTTCTTACATAGGCCTATATGTAATGATGTCTATGTTTATACTGACCTGCCCAGGTGTCAAATTTTAACTCCCTCAGCACGCACAGTGTAGTCTAAACTAAATGCAAGATGTGTTTTGAGTATCTGTGCTATATAGGACAATTTATAGTGGACCACCAACCAGAGACCACCATGATATCACAGACTGGGAAGCAAAATGACAGTCAGAACAAGAAGACTTTCCACCATGACGGCACACACACACACACGGAAAAATATCTAATTTGCTTTACATAACGTTCACGTTTTCCATGTTTTTTGAGCTCACAACTTTCTCCAGCTCTAACCCACAGAAATTAGAGCTCTGATTTAGCCACAGTGTAAGCCTAGATATTTGGTAGAGTAGAACAGAATAGAAACTTTGGGGGGTAATTTTGATTTACTCAAGTCATATATCATATATTCATATCACATAATGTGGCTATTTTGAAGCAGGTTAAACGTGAATGAGCTTGATTTTCAAAATAAAATAGAATTTGTGAGAGACATTTTCTTTTAATGTATCACAAAATGACATTTTGAGGTCAGACAAACTTGAAAAAGTTCAAATAACAGACTTTTTCAGTTAATGTAACATGTAAACTTTAGAATAGAATAAAATAGAAATATATTCCCACTTATTGAGTGCCATATGGCTGTTACAAAAGCCAGCTATTTCTTTTATAAATATGTAGTGAGACAGGTGAGAACAGTGACAGTGTTATTTACTGTGCACTGCCTATGAATATAATGTATAGATTATAGATTTTTTATGAAGCTGTACTTTAAACGGCCTCTACACAGTGGTTATCCAGTGTAATGAATAAAAGACATAAAATAGATGTGTGTTTCACAACCAAGTGGTGGCGGCTGAGCAGAGCTGCTGTCCTGAACGCTGCCTGTCCCGCCACTGACGGTAAAGCGGGTAACCAGATATTCAAAAACAATACGTCATCCCACAATGCACCGCGCCTTACGCTCTCCTTACAGCATTACCTCATCCCACAATCCACCGCGAGATTAAGAATCTTCTGGGTGGTCGTCAAGGCAACGCGCCTTATCGGAGGGTTTGGCCCCGCCCCGCGCCCCGCCCTCCATCCAATGGGAGAGCCCCGTCATGACATCATGGCTATTTTTAGAGAGGCAGCGGCAGCAGATAAGGTTTGGCTGCACGCTGTAGCGCTCAGAGTATACACACATCCCGGCAGAGAGGAGGCACCACACACCGCGCTGCCGTTTGACAGGGAAAGTTAGAGCCACTCGGCGCGTTTTCATTCACGGACTCACTACAAGTCTGGATACTAAGTTTTGTGAACTGTTCTGAACGCGCGACCATCGCTGGCTGCCAGAAGTAAGTCTTGATTCCTGTGTCAACAAAGTGCCAACTCAAAGTTTGGAAGTTTTTACGCACAAGAGCGGACGTTTGGAAACAAGTGTGTTTTTTTTTTTACCCTTCAACTGATAAACCAGGAAGAAGAGAAAAGGGGGGACGAAGTGTTGTTTTGTAAAAAAGACTCTGTAGCTACATTGTTTCTGGTTTCTCTTCTATGTATACCAAGATGGAAACTACTTTCTATGACGACTCACTCAACGCTTTCTCCCAGCACGACAACGCCAGCTACGGGTACAGCAACCCCAAGGCGCTGAAACACAACATGACACTGAACCTCTCCGACCCGACGGGCACTCTGAAACCTCACCTCCGGGCCAAGGCCAGCGACATCCTCACCTCTCCTGATGTGGGCTTGCTGAAGCTGGCCTCCCCGGAGCTGGAGCGGCTCATCATCCAGTCCAGCAACGGGCTCATCACCACCACGCCGACCCCGACCCAGTTCCTGTGCCCCAAGAATGTCACCGACGAGCAGGAGGGCTTCGCGGAGGGGTTTGTCCGGGCCCTGGCCGAGCTCCACCACCAGCACATGCCGGGCACCACAGGTGTGAGTGTCACCTCAGCCCCCCAGACCAGCGTCAACTCTGCCCTGCCGCCTGTCTCATCTGTGGCCGGCGCCACCGTTTACAACAACACCGCCACCATGCGCTCCGACTCGCCGGTTTATGAGGACTTGAACCCTTTCAACCCGGCCATCAGCACCGTCTCGGCACCGAATTACACCACCTCAGCCCCGACCATGTCCTTCCCCGCTGCCCCGCCGCAGCTTCCCATCTACGGGCAGCCCCGGCTCACGGCGCTCAAAGAGGAGCCCCAAACCGTGCCCGAGATGCCCGGGGAGACCCCTCCCCTCTCCCCAATCGACATGGAGAGCCAGGAGCGCATCAAGGCTGAGAGAAAGCGGATGAGGAACCGCATCGCTGCCTCCAAGTGCCGGAAGAGGAAGCTGGAGCGGATCTCGAGGCTGGAGGACAAAGTGAAGAACCTCAAGTCCCAGAACTCGGAGCTCGCGTCCACCGCCAACATGTTGCGCGAGCAGGTGGCCCAGCTGAAGCAGAAGGTGATGAACCACGTGAACAGCGGCTGTCAGCTCATGTTGACGCAACAGCTGCAGACCTTCTGAGGCGGCGTGAGCGGCGGCGGAGAGAGGAAAGACTGTGTTTGAACGAAACGGACGCTTCCTGTGATAGTGAGCGGCTGTATCTCCCGAAATCGTGACGGGATTTGGGACGATGTGGCGCGACACTGGCAGGACCTGGGACCGCGCCAAGCTCCTGAGTGCCAAGCGCTCCCCCTTGGCGCGTCCCAGAGTGGGGCTCGGGACAGTGACAGTGGCCGTGTCCCAGAGGGGGCACGGCGACAAGCAGGATACCTTTCTGTCTCTGTGTCGTGCTGTTGTTACAGAAGTGGACAGGACCGAAGTTTTCTTGATTTACACCCAGCTCTGCATGGACCTTCTCACGACCATCACAAGGAGAAAATTCAGTATTAGAGGATTTAAGAACCTGCAATAGAGACTTTTCTTGCTGTAGCCATAAAGGCCTCGAACCTGGGCGTGTTGGCCAACTCGGCTGAAAAGTTGTAACAAAAGCTGCCTGACTTCTGAGTTACAGTACAATGTACTTTTTTTCTTAATTGTAAGAAATTCAGTTAGAAAAGCTTCAAGATTTACTTGTTTTTTTCTACAGCTGTTTAATGGGGTTTCACTCATTGTTATATGTATATAAGATCAACTTGGAGTACTTATGTTTACCATTTGTAATAAGAATACTGTATAATTTTTTATGTTTTGTTTTCTGAGCACTTCAGAAACTAATCAATATTTAAGAAAATAAACCAGATAAAATGAAGCAATGCTGCCTCTGTGTTCTTGTGAGTGTGTGACAGAAGAGAAAAAGTGGGTGTGCCATGTCAGGAGCTCAAACAATAAAACATGTTGTAACATGTTGCAAGAGCTGCCAGTTCCCAGTACCTCAAGGTAAATTCCATTAGTGCTGCTATTGATCCAGGCTAAGTGATTGTGCTTCGGCTAACAGACCAGGCTGGCTGGCTAATGATGGAGTCCTAATCCTGCAAACTGGGGTTGTAGAGCTCGAGATTCCCTTGTTTTAGGTTTTACAGTCTTTAATATTCTTATGGTCTCAGTACACACAGACATCCTGAAGAAAGTAAATATTAGACAAAACCTCCCATTGTGCTTTGGTGTTCACATTACTGAACTATACTATACCGCTGTGAAATGTAGGTTGACACGAGTAACAAATCTATACGGAGGACATTTAAGGTGTCACTGATCTGACATATAACTGGAAACTCACAGGTTGTCATCCACACTATTGCAGCATCCACTTGTTCAACACTACTTCCTGTCCTGTTGTAAATAAAGAAAGGCCCAGCATGTCAACACAAACTCTCACAAAGATCCTGTGAAGCAGATGAGTAAATGTAGGCAACATCAAATCACATTACTGAATATTAACTCTACAAAATGTTTAAGTTCCCCTGGGGGAGAGTATATTTTCTTGTATGCTACCATCACAGTCATCATATAGTGTACTTTCAGTGTGTGCTGTAGCTTAAAGGAACAAATAATAACCCAAATGTAAACGCAGGGATAGATCGAACAACAAAAATCAGAACACATGATAGCAGCATCGTTGACAGGCCTTCAAATTCAGGATTTAGGGTTAGTGTTTCCATCAGTAATGCTTGATCCATCCGGATAATATGACCAGATGATTATTATGTAAATGTATCTGAAATCAGTGAAGTAAAAAAACAGATTGGGTGCTGTGTGTGACTGAAAGTGAAGAGGCTTTGACTCTACAGCAGGTGAATGTGGCGGGGCAGCTCAGATGTACTGTGGTATTGAACACTCATAAGCCACCAGTGTGTCCTGCCTTTGATGAAACACTAGAGGGCGACACAGACCGACAAACCAGACTGAATGATGAAACGTTGCCGTCTGAAACTCCTCACGCCTCCACTGGAGCCTGTATTGCTGCTTCGTGTGTAAAATGAACACACCTGTCTTTATTTCAAGCGTCAAAGGAACAGAGGAGGTTGTTAACCATGGAGGCTTGAAAGGTATTTTAGTAGTTGAGTATATACAATAAAGCCTAAAAGTGCTTCAGAATGCCATCCTGTAGCGTAAAGTATGAAAAATACAAAAAACATACTATTTTGTCTTTATATCTTACACATCACATCTTGTACCTTACATGTTGTCTTATGAATCCATATGGAAGAATTTGAAAACACGATCGGGCACACAAATGCAGCTAATTCACCTGTTTGTCAGATTTTATTAAATAAATTACAGTAGGCTAATTTAAAATCCGTTATTTAACATTAAACGATAAACCAACGAAGAAAGTTGATTTTCAGGGATTAGGATTATTTCAATTTGTTTGTTAGGTCCAAATGTTTATTATTCTGCAGGTTCAATTATATTTAGAGCTCAAATGTATCTATTTATCTGCTTTAATCTGCTCTGATTTCTCAAATTTGGGGCAGTATGACATCATTCCGGAAGTGGTGTCCTTCCTACCATATAAGGAGAGGGAACGCTCGGAAGATCTACGTCATGACGCAGGGGCGTGTATTACTGGAAGTGACTTGTCTCCGTAATCTGTGCATAATACGATGCTGAGGAGTTATCAAGGGCAAGTCAATGAAACGAGTACAAACACAGCAATATGCACGCATGAAAAATAAAGATACATTGCAAAGAAAATTATCTAAATCAGTTGTTAAGACTACATTTAAGTTACTCTAATGCTAAGATCTTAGGCATGTTTACAAAATAATCATCTGGCAGTATTCAAAGTAGTCAGAACTGTCTCTACCTCACCTAGCTACAATGGTAACAAAGCTGATTGAATGTAAATGCATCAGTAATTTAATATCATACGTTTTCAGATAATTTTGATTCATAAAGTTAATTTTTACCCAGAGTTTGAGTGCTGGACTTTTACTTTACTTTAAAGTATATTAGTGCTGCTTTTACTGTAGGAAAATGATCTGAATACTTCTTCCATTGAATGTGGCACATATGGCACAAATTAATAATTAATAATAATGATAATAAAGGGTTTAGTGCAAAATGGCACAAAATCATTGAAATAGGTTTCAATTAATTGTTATTTCATGGACCAGATTCATTGGCTGTAGGTGAATTAGATTGAGCAGAATGGGGATACCCTGGGGGTGCACCACCTCCACACCCACACATGGTCACATGCATCCTCTCTCTCTCTCTCTCTCTCTCTCTGAATTCAGTTCAGTTCAGTTAGATTTAATAGAACTGGCTGACCACATATTCTGTCTTCTTTTGTTTGCCATGATGTTTTGTGTCTTTAAAGTTCAGTTTGTGGTCAGTGAGCCTGTAGTTGGTCAGGATCTGTCTCTGCTTTCTGTCTCTGACTGTAGAGAGATATTCTGCCATCTCAAAGTCTCTCTGTCTCTCTGTAATCTTGAAACAGCTACATTTTAAAACCCGTTATTGTTGTCACTGTTTACAAAAGTTAATTATGTAAAATAAGACGCAAAGAAGAAGCAGTCTAATATTCTTTGAATTACAAACCTCAACTGTCACACTGTGTCTGATGAAAACTAATAGTGTTGATCACATCATGTCACAAAGGACAGGTTGAGCTGGTCAGACCTGGTGAATGGCTCCTGTCTGTATTTTGTTGCTGGGCTGAGGTGTCTCACTTAGCAATAAGGTATAAAACACACACACACGCACAGCCAGAGCTGAAGTCATAACAATGTCTTGATGTGTGTGAGGACATAGGAAAACATTTGGCCTCCCACCATTTTTAAAATGTTCAATACACTCAAGGCTTTTGATGCTCAAACGGCATCAAACTATATCAACCCCTATGCTGTGGACGTAATCCGGGCAAAGAGAAGGGATCTGATTTATGGGATCTCAAACACCAAAGATCTGCTGGATCTTCTCGTCACAGAGGGCGCCATGACGGCAGCAAAGAGATCCATCGTTTTGACCATCAGGACTCGCAAAGATCAAAACTGCAGGGTGCTGGACATCCTGGAGGCCAGAGGTGAACGGGCATGTCGGAAATTCTTCCACCCGTGTCTCATGCTGGCAGAACCCGACCTCTATGAGCGAATTAAGACCTACGTGGGTGGTGTGAATGAACATATGCAAGATGCAAGGAGACAGCTGATTGGATATTTGCTGGAGAAGGACCAGGAGGGAGTGGATAAAATAAGGGAGAGAACTGTCACTCAGAAGACTCGTACTCTATTTGCCACCAAAGGATCTAGTCTGGAAAAGGAAGACGTGAGCACTTTACCACTTTTTAAACCAGAGGATCTTAAAACAGCACAAAGTAAAGCAGAACATCTCATCCACACGATTGCTACAGATGGAGAGGTAGGACTACTGGAGGAGCTATTAGGAGACTCTGATATAAACATTGTCAATTCCTCCCATGAAACTCTACTACATTTAGCTGCTGAGCACGGTCACCTGTCCACTATTGAGCTCTTGATCCGTAAAGGAGCCAGACTGGACTTGCAGGATAATAAGGGCCACACAGCTCTTCATAGAGCAGCCAGCAGGGGTCACAGTGACATAGTCAGGGCCCTCATACAGTCCGGGGCCCCCATCTACACTCTGGATCTACAAGGCAAAACCCCTGTTCACCTGGCAGCGGAAAATGGGCACCTGAATTCTGTGAAGCTCCTGGTGAAGGAGGAGGCCAGGCAGCCTGAGAGCCACATACAGGACATCTTTCTTCACATGGCATCCATAGAGGACAACTGGAGGCTGGCTGAGATGCTGCTGCAGAGCGGGGCTGCTGTTGATGCCACAAACAGCCATAAAAAAACTGCTCTATTTTATGCAGTTTCCCACAACAATGAGGAAACACTGTCTGTTCTTCTAAACGCAGGGGCTAAGGTGGACTATGATGTTTTAAATGAAGCCATTAAGCTCAAAGAAGAATCAACCCTGCGTCTGCTACTTGGTGAGTCTTTTCACCAAAGCCTGCAATGCTTTTTAACATGTTGAATTAAGCTACATCACCATGCATCAGACCTCTCAGATGTTAATGGTACATTAAAAAGCACAAAGCTGCAAATATACAAGCTCACACTATATTCTGTTTGAACCACAGACAAGGTGAGGGGAGCTCCAAGTGAAGAGGCGCTGAGCTGTGCTCTCTTCTCAGCTGTCAGACAGAACCGTGACGGGGTGGTAACCGTTCTCATAGACAGCGGAGCCAATGTGAACATGCCAGACAAACAGGGCTACACCCCTCTCCTGCTGTCAGCTGAGCTGGGACACACTGAGGTCTTCAGGTAACTGTCTAACATGAACTGAATTTTCAGTGTATTTTTAAACGGCATTAGATACATAAAGAGCAACATTACTCTCTTATTTTTCCCCCTCTAAATAAACCTTTTTCCTACTCAAAACACTTTTAGACAAAACATAAAACTGGCACATATTTATATCCAGCATGCCCTCCTTAAATCTCTGTCAGAACACCAAAGGTCCCACATATGAGGTAGCAAACATGAAAAAACAGGACAGGACAACCAAAGCAAAGCCAAAGTTGATAACATCTGTGACCGCTCACAGTCGCTCTGTAGCACATCCCAGAGATCTTGCTGTGATATAATCCAGAGCCTATACAATTTGTCACTTGACACAAAGTCAATGGAGAGCCATTCTGTTAATTAGGCAGTCAATCATTAAAGCAAATCACCAAGAAGAAAATGCTACATTCTCTCATGAGGAAGGATGTGCCGCTCTTCTGTGTCCCATGACTCAGACACATTTGATGTTGTTGACTTTGTGATGATAGCATTGCTTGAAATATTGTTGTGCTATACATGACTATCTGGGGACAGTCCTGAGTTCAAATCTGTGCGGTCTGTGCAACTTTTGGTCCTTCACATTCAGTACATTTTAGATCTGTGGGGAGGAGGTGGGCTGGGGCAGCAGCACGTATTGCTAACCGCCACAGTTGGCAATGAACCCCCTCACATCAGGGGTCATCCTAATTTTTTAATTTTACACATGGTTCTCAATATTTCTCTTTTTCTGTTTTTTTGCAGACAGCTAGCAACAAACCCAAAATACAAGAGAATATTAATACAAAAATACCCAATAAGGGGAATGTAATGTCGATACCTCCATACTTGTCCTACCTCTGTACGAAATCATATATTTTTTATCTCTATTACTGTAGCTCTTTCTTGTTAATGACCAGTTGTGTCTTTATATGTATGCAAAATTGACTTTGTTTAATATGTTTTGTTGGAGAGCATAAGTGGCTTGCTCAATTGCTAGTAAGTCCATATTTACTTTAAGTCTGTCATTTTTCTGTATTTTCCTGTTCAGTAACTATTGGTACATCTTAAATAGTGAGCCTCTTCTCTTTTAATTTCAGAGTGTTAGTAGCGAAACAGGCCAAACTGGATGCTACTTTGTCCAACCTCTCCTCAGCGCTGCACCTGGCTGTCCACAGCGGTAGTGTGCCCATAGCGCAGACACTGCTGGAAAAGGGATTAGACCCCAACATCACTGGACCTAAAGTCCAAACCCCTCTACACCTGGCAGCTCAGTACAACAGTCAAGAATTGGTTGATCTGTTGTTAAGATTTGAAGCACAGGTAACTGTCAAAATAGTTGGTGTTCATTTTATAGATCTTTATGGTTGTGGAGACTGAGCGCTGTGTGTCACTCCCTCAGGTAAATGCAGTAGCCCAGGATGGGCTGACCCCTCTGCATATAGCCAGTCAGCAGGGCCATGCAGGTACCGTGATCCAGCTTCTTCAAGGCAAGGCAGACCAAGGAATCAGAGACAGACTGGGGAGGACTGCCTTGCACTGGGCAGTCTCTTCACAGGGAGCAAGCCGGGTGGTAGACCTGCTGCTGTCGGCCAAAGCCAACCCAAACACCTCCGATAATGAAAAAAAAACTGCCCTCCACTTGGCTGCCATGGAGGGGAACGTAGATGCTGTGACTTCACTGTTGTCTCAAAAGGCAAAAGGAGGGGCTAAAGATATGGATGGCTCCACTGCTCTACATTACGCAGCAGCTGGTGGTCATACTAGTGTGGTTTCAGCTCTTCTACAGTTACTCAACAACAAGGGGATAGAGGAGAGGAATGCGTGGAGGAAAACGCCGCTTCATGTTGCAGCTGAGAAGGGCCATGATAGTGTGGCGGCGCAGCTCCTGGAAGCCGGAGCGAAGATCAACAGCACAGATCACAGTAAAGACACTCCTCTGCACTGTGCTGCACGAGGTGGACACCAGGAGGTAGTGATGAGGCTTGTAAACTGGGGCCGAGCTGAGCACATGGGACGGCAGAAGAAGGCAAATCTGCGGGCTACCAATAATGTGGGCAAGACACCACTGCAGTTGGCACAGAGTGGAGACTCAGCAGAGCATGAGGACGCTGCAGCTTTACTCATGAGAAAGATGTTTCTTATCAAATAAAAGACGAGAAGTTAAGAGAGCAAAGGAAAGCAACTCAAAGTGTAAAGTCAGCTTCTTGGTTGTTATTATTGTTACCTTTTATCTATTCATATTTTCAGGTACTCAAATCAGCATGCTCATTCAAAAATGAAGATAGTTGGTAGACCTATGTTCGTGTTAAATTTGGTCTGACGGTTTATCAGTTGGTCCAGATTCAGACTTGTTCAGACAGTCTCATACGTACTGTACAGTTAGGATGTTCACAGCTGTGTTTTCTGGCTGTTGTTGAAAATATGTGGTATGCGTTTACCGTTTACGTCATAAAAAAAAGCAACAAAAAAAAGATGTGCAAAGACGAACGTTGTGTCGGATGATTAAATTGTCATAAATGTGTTTCTTCCTGTGTGATTATTGAGCAACAAAAATAGATCAAAATGGTAAGTGACTGATGCCAAAACCAAAACCACTAGAGATCCAAGCAAGTCATGGTGGGATTTTTTTTTTCTAGTTTTGACTTTCTTCATAAAGGCAGCATTTGCAGTTCTTTGTAATTCTATCACATCCCACTACATCTTTTTTTGTGCTGTTCACTGAATCTACACTCTTGCATCAGAAAAAAGATTTACACATTTTCATGTTCATTGCGGGCATTTAAAAACATTTCACAGAAACAAATACCACGTAAGTTTCAAAGTACAACATAAAAAATCAAAAACCTGGAGGCAACTTTGATATAAAAACACTTTTAAAACTTTTAATGTTGACATTATGCTGTCAGACTCAAGAGAATACCTTTTCAGTGGTCTGGTATAAAATGTATATCTATAAAGTGTTTTATTAAATAGTCATTTATTCTAAAGTGTAATCATAAATCTCTTACGAGTATAATTTAAGACCAGAATAATGATATTTAGTCTTTTAATCTCCATTTTTAAATTCATTTTACAAATTTAGACGCTAATTTGATTAATCACTGTGAAGGAATTGTCTTTAGAGTCTAGAGGTTTCCCCAGGTCACCTTCGGGTCAAGGGGTCCCACTGAGGCCCACTGTGAAACCTAAAGTTGGGGAGGCCCTCTCTGTCTCTGCCAGTGCAGCAAAGTCTAGTTGTCTCATTGTTTCATTGTCTGGGATGGCTGGGTGACACTCTGTTGTCAGGGTAAACAAGGTCATGGCTGTGTGTGCTGTGCTCCAGCCCAACAGTGTAGATTTTAAAACGCGTTTGTGGAGACCTGAAGGCTCATACAACGTGATCTGGGGTAATACGAAGTTGTGGTGCGTGTAGAAAAGGAAGCAATATTTAGGCAGCATCAGACAGCTCCAACCAGTTTTATATAGTCTGCGTTGTCCACACTCCAGTCAGTATTTCCTCATAGTATGAGTTAACCAGCTTCAAGGACTTCCATCACAATCGATTGATTAACCGGTTTATACATTGTGTTTAGGTATGTGAACAGTAAGAAGTCCAAGTTTGTGTCTTTCATGTATTATCACCTCATTTGAGTAGCTGACCATTTTCCCCACTTTTAAAAAACAAAGAAAGTTATTTAACAACACCTTGCTCTGATGATATTTCTATAATCCACAAAGACTCAATCATCTCGATTTAAAAAAAAATCTGACCAGTGCAATATTGGTAGCTGGAGATGACATATATCCTTGTTGTTTTGTATAACACAAGAAAAACATAAGCTCATAGCTGAGTGTAAAAATACAGTAATTGGATGCTGCTACCCTTGCAGGTCTTCTACAGTGATTCCAATGAGACACGTTGAAATCCACAGTCCTGTTCTGTTCAAAAATAAAGTCTGAAGCTTCAGCAGCTGCTGTTAGTGTGATAAAGATGATCTTCTTCTTGGGTTACACAATAACCCAATCAGATGCAACCTCGGAAACTTGTTAAAATCCGTGCATCAGTGGACGTATATATATATTCTTTTTATGTTAAACAACCCTCTGGGGTTTATTTATCCTTCAGAAAGCCAAAGCTGTGACTCCTTTGTTGTGACAATAAACTACATGTGAGGCGCCTCCATCTTAAACTGTGTAATTCACCAATAATTGCCTCATGTTTTTCTGCATGCAAAGCAGAGGACCAGAAACACTCCATCACGAGTTTTTTACAGGTGAGTGCACCTTTAATGACGTTGCAGTTACTCTCGCTGTATGTTGGTATCACGTGAGAGGTACATGATGTCACGTGACATTGTTTTGCCTGAGCGGCGGACTTTGAGACTCTCTCGACCGAAGTTAAAATGGCAAGAAACGAAGAGAAACAACAAGGGAGGCTGAACAGACTGTGGCTTCAGAAAGAGAGAGAGGGTATGAAGCTACAGCCATAACACACACTGTCATTTATTAAAATAAATAAATGAATATCGCATAAAACACACCCTGCCGCGCGGACAGCTAGCTACAGTTAGCTACAGCGATGCTAACTCATAGTTGTTTTATTAACTCCATCTGGTTTGAATGAAACACTTAGGTAACTAATGAATGCTGAGCTCTTACATTAATGTTTTCTTTTCAGAGGGACGCCTCAAAGATGCGATTGAGCGGAGACCCAAGCTGGTAAAGCGGGAGTAAGGCATTTTTATCAAATAGTCACTTCACTTTTACTGGGACTGTCTGTATTCAGCCACACTTTTCTTCCCAGTCTACCCTCAATTCAGCTTCCTCTGTGAAAAAGTGGATCCCCAGCATCAAGAGTGAAATAGAGTATTACTTGCAGGTGAGTGAATTGTTGGTACAGAGATGGTTTCTAATTGCAGTGAGCTTCCTGCCCAATAATATCTGTTTCTGTCTTTTCCCTCGCAGCAATCCCAGCTGTCTCATTACCCAGAGAGGAAGATAGCCGAGTTCCAGCAGCATATCGAGGCTTTAGAAAGAGAGTACAAAAGCTTCATCACCAGACTACGAGTTCTCGACCCCTCCTGCAAACACAAGCCATGGACCCCTCGAGCATACTGCAAAAGGAGAGCTGACACACAAGACTCGCCGAGCATCGGTCAGTGTGTTGAAGGCTTATCTCCTACATTCAATAAAATCATGTTGCTGTGTTCTTCATAACCGATGGCCGTAGACTACCAGATACATTAACTGTAGGAGAAGTAGATCCCTGGGAATGTGTTCAATTTAGTGAGTATGGGACTTTGTGTTTTTAATTGTTATTAATACTTTAGAACACTAGTAATTTTATTGTAGTTCCTCTTTTCAGAGCTCTGAATAACTGCATATTTTGTGCAGCTGATTATTTTTGGGAATGTGCAAAAGGGAAAAAAAACCCTCTGTTAGACATAACTGTATAACCTTAATTTGCAGTTACTTGTCTAATCTCCCTTGACATGTTTCTGACTGAATTTAATTGTGGGTGAACTAATCCTTTAAGACACACCTTTCACCCCTCTGTGTATCTTCACTGTCATTAACAGTAAAAAACCCTCGGCCCTGTGGGTCCCACGATGGTGGCAGTCAGTGGAGTGGAGGTGACACGACAGAATGTCACAAAACCGATGGACAAGCAAATCTCAGCAATTTGGAGACCAGCTTTCAAATCCCTGCCCCCACCACCTCTGAGGCTGCAGACCAGGACCAGCCCCTTTCCTTCGACCATACAAGGCTGGCGGTGGCCACCGCCGCGTTCAGAGGACTGACAACTCAGCGAGGCTCGTGTCAGACACAGAACCTAGCCAGGGTGCTGCAGTCTGGCCTGCCAAACCTTGTTAACACTTCATTAAAGCAAACAGGCTCAACCAAGAGCAGAGACACAGAGAATGATGGTGGGGCAACGATGGGATCTGTTGTTGGACAAAAATGTGTCGTCCCAGACCGTCAGTCTGACTGTGGGGCAGCTGAGAGGATACCTGGGAAATCATCCAGCAGTGGGACAACAGAAGAGAGAACAGGTCATCTCCTTGGACTGGGCTGTTACTCTTCCTCTGATGAGGAGTGTGACTCATGATATTTTATGATCAATGGTCCACATTTTGAATTACAAAGAATTGTTTTATGGAACCTCTTGTTGCTCTGTGTTAATTTGAAGTCTTCCTCAGCAGTGGTGTGTCATATGGACGACATTAATATCATGATACTCAGTATAGTATAGTATAGTAAAGAATCACATTTAGGATTTTATTACAATCAAATCATCTCATTTTGAAAAATTATAATTGAAAATAGATTTATTTTCAGTGAGATTCATTTATTTATTCTATTAGACAGGAAGACCATGAATCGTTATATGTGGATATGAAAACGAGAACAGCTGAATTTTGATATCGAATGAAAACTCCACTTACAAGTTCTGCTGCATAATGGGAAAGGTGTGCGTGCAAGAAAGACATGAGTAATGTCACCCATTTCAGGTTGAGAACTTCATTGTAATTTTCAAGCACTCCATTTGTGTAATCAGTCATCATGACCACATCTACCTCCATTATGCAACAGAAAGAAAGAGACTGTGAGAAACAACAGTAATTGGTAGATACTTGCTGGTTCAGTGATGCATTTTAGTCTCCCTGTCTGGTAGTATTAACTGGGGCAGCAGCACTGAACACGAACTGGTTAGACCCCAAAACCCCACCCTCCCACTTAACCCACTCTGTGCTGCCGCTGCTCTCTACAGCGGGGACCGCTTTCAGCATGACACTTCTGGGAAACAGACACATCAGCTTGTAAGGTGCAGCCACCCTGTGCAGTTTATGGTTACGTTTGACGTAGTTACCCTCTTAGCTGGAGCTCTGTATGTGCACTGCAAGGTGGGTTTCCCTTTAAGTCCTGGAGAAACAAAACTTTTGTAACAGTGAACAGAGCCGAGGCCTTGTGAGTTTCCCTTGTAGTTGCCAAAGTACACACGTTTACATGAGACCCAAGATTGTATTAGCTCCATAACTGCTGTAAAATATGATGACGTGGTTAAAGCTTTAGTATGTGCCTGCATGAGACAGCTGCAGCCCCCTCCACTGCCAGGCTGATTTATTCCATGTATGGGGTCGGAAAGTTCTTATCTAAAACCACCTGAATTTGATTAACACGCAGATAAAAACTGCTGCAAGGAAGAAACTGTTTCAACCACATGAAGGAGAAACGTAATAGCTCTGTATCCGAGGAAACAAACCCCAAAGTGACAGAAAGACCACAGCGGTATTAACTCTTCTGTGATGGTGCGATCTGCCTGTTCAGCTTTCCTGTAAGCTCATCTCTGAAGCTACCAGCTTTTCACAAGCAGCGACATGAAGCCAGTGCAGAAACGGTGCTCGTTCTTTTCATGTGGCAGCAGCATCTTCCCACCGGCAATACGATGCTTTGCTACTGAAACTGCTGTATCACTGTTTACTAACAAGCTGTGCCTCATGAAGACTGATGCGCAAGAACAATACATTTCAATAGTTATTTTTTAACAGGTTGAATACTAAAGAGAAATATTCAGTAACAGTCCCCTGCAGTGTTAGAACGTGTACTACCTGGACCACAAAACCTGTTGCTTGGGTTGTTATCGGTAGGTGGCTGATCGTGGTTGCTCAGTCTTTCCTTTCGTGGAATTTTTGAAAAGGTTTGATGACTTAATTGTGGTTAGTAAGGTGGAGGTCAGCTGACAACACCCCCCCTACTTCCTTTGCCTTTAGACTACACTTTTCTAGATACACTCACATAAACTCATACACAGTGCAAAAAGTTGGGGGGGGGGGGGGGGGTATTTTGTTGTTGTTACTTATCAGAAACTTCCACAAGCTTATGATGGATTAGTATCTAGTCTTCAGTCCATGGTGTGTGAGTGGGAGGGGTCTGTGGGTGGTGACTGTCTTGACAGCTGAAGCTTGGTTTTTTAGTAGGAGTCAGAGGTGTTCACACCAAAAGTACACACCTCCTTTGTGCAGAGGCAATAGATGCACACACAGTTTGTCTCGCAGCAGGACCTGCACCATGAGCTGTGACCAGAGCTACCCGTTCCCACAGGTGTTCCTCGTGGATGGAAGTCCGCATCACCCCGCCCAGCCGCCGAGCCTTGTACCCTGCTGGTCCTTCCCGCCTGCCCAGGAGAGGGTGAGGAGCCGAGGGAAGAGTCGGGGCTGCATGGGAGTCAGCCCCAGTCTGGCCCTGCTCGTGCTGTTTCTGTTCCTGCTCGCGTTTGTGGCCCTGGGGTTTGAAGCCTACCAGATTCACGACATGCAGGAAGACATGAGAGATATGAGGAAGGTGAGGAGCCACTAGGCGTGATGGGATTGGTTTGCAATTCACAGAGCTTTTACTTCAATAAACTAATGCTTACTCCAGCTGTTTGTGGAAATACATAGCTTTGAGGGTAAAATCAGGACAAGAAGGAGTGAAGTGATGGTTTCCAAGATATAACCCTAATATCAAGTATTAATGTTAGTTTTCCTCTGTGTAGAAAATTGCTTATGGTACAGATTTAATATGAGCAAACATGCAAATAATACAAAAAAAAAAACAGATAGAAAAAGGTGCAACTTTTAGCACCTTTGCTGGGGGTGATAGTGAGGTGGGAGAGTGTAAAACAGAGCTGGAAAGTTAACACCGCATCGCAAAGTTTAATAATTAATTAATTTTGCCATCATTGAAAGGGGTTAACACATCTCAACTCTGCTCTGACATTTAAAAATGCAAACGGTAGGGCTGTTCTCTGTGTGGTCACCGGTCCAGTGAGACAGGATTTCCTCTCTGTGAGTCTCTGTGAGATCTTAGAAGAAAGCGCTGATGTGCAGGCGTCTGTGTGATGTGGTATTGAGATCCCTCTGTTTCTCTTGCCTCACCAAAGGTTCTAGGGGTGACGGAGGTTAATGCAGCTCAGAAGCAAATCGGTAAGTATGAACAAGAAAAGAAAGTAAAAGCGTTCACAATAAAGTAAAACAAAACAGAGGTGATGAGACTGTATACTGGTTGTTTCAGGGCACTATGAACCTGGGTTGAATGGAGAGGATGAAGGTGACAGACCTGCAGCACACGTGACAGGTAACGTGACAAATAAAATGTAGCGTACACTATATGATTGTCTCCTCCACACAGGACTGAAAGAAGTAACAGAGTTTCTCATCTTGCAGGGCGGATTGAACGAAAAGTGTTCCCCAAGACTTTGCGATGGGATCCGCGGGATGTTCGGGCGTTCACATCCGGAGGGGTGGCCTATCGGTTTGAAGATGGCGCTCTGCAAGTCAACCAGAGCGGACTCTACCACATTTACTCACGAGTGGAGTTGACCTTTAAAGACTGCTCCCCGACATCCTTTTTTGTGCACACTGTGTTTGCGAGGAGAGCGGGACGTCCGTCGTCCGACATCCTGATGGAGGCCCACAGGGCGGGGTTCTGCTCTCAGAGGCTTGAGCACTCCTGGACCACAGAGAGTTACCTCGCCTCCGCCGTGCAGCTGAAGCAATACGACAGAGTCTTTGTGAATGTGTCGCACCCCAGTTATCTTAGACATGCACATTATGCCAACTTCTTTGGCCTGTACAAGATCTGAAGAGTTTGGGTTTTGTAGGCTTTGTTATTTGGTGTAGTCATGAAAGAATGTAAAGTGCTCAAAATGTCTCAGGCAGAGGGAAATCTTACTCATCACTTTACCCAAATGATTCCTATGTTGAATGTGATTCCTGTGATATATAATACCTGCGCTGAATAGCATATAAAGAAAGGGTCTGCAATGTTAAAGCCTAGAGAAAACACTGCACTGTCTCTTTTATATTGCCAGCTTTAAAATTGGTGATGAAACAGATTGAAGCATCTTCCACACAAATCCATAAAAAGAGAGTCAGTTAACACTAACACGCTGATTTAGTTGTAGCATTGTTAAAATATTTATTATAGTGTGGATCTAACACTTTCAATGTGTAAATGTGTGCTTATGAAGGTGAAAAAGTGTTTTCTGATGGTTGTTTTGAAGAAAATAAAGAGATAATTTAAGCAGATTTTCAGTTGTCAATGAAATCTGAAAGTGTGCTGAGCTTGTCTGTCGCGCACTGAACACCCACATGTGTTTTGCTCATGACCACTGGAAAACATGTAGATAAAGACACCAACTCAAAGTTGTGTTTGCCCCTGATGATGAACTTGATCTCCATATATTCCACTGAGGCACAGCAGACGACTAAAACAGAAGCAGTATTTTGTATCTTGTAAAAATACAGTTAAACTCTCCAAAGCAGGTGAAATGTGGGGGGAAAAAAAGCTTGATCTCATTAATTGAACCTTTTGTAATGTAGCTTTCAGACCACAATGCAGCACACTAACTTTGCTGCAGAACTTATCTTGCAGTTTGACACCTCTGTTATGCTGCTCCTTTTCACCACAAACATTCATATTAGTGGAGTGCGAGAAGATTTGCAGGCTGGGCACAGATGAGGGGACTGAGCAGTAGCAGATTTGACGTGCACTTCCTTCCTGTGTGAACATCATGGGGGTCTCGCTGGTGTGCAAGTCGATTTTTGTGAAAGAGTTTGTGCTTCCTTTTATCCCCGTCTACAGTCTTTGTGTTCATTTTTGTCTCAAGTGTGTGTCTCGCAGTAAAAGCTGAAGAACCTTTCAAAATGTGTTTGAGGACATTTTCGTGTGCTGTGTAGCATATTAGTGCAACAAATCAACAGATAATTTATTACGTTAAATCACTATGTTCTGTTTCCAGAGGGTGCTCAGGAAATGAATCTGCAACTTGGTAAACGTAACTCTGTCCTGACTTTAAACATCCAGCCTTCAAACATGTCTGCAGTCAACAGACTTGTGGTTGCATCTCGTATCGTTTTTTACTCATTCCAATACTGTCAGTTCAAAGTGATACCCTGCCTGAAATCTCTCTTTTGACTAGCAAAACCTCAATCTGTATCTGTTTCCATCTCAGTCCTCACACAAGCTTGTTGGAATTAGACAAGGCCACTCAATCCTCCTATCTGGATCTATTTTTGTCCAAATTTCCCTCAAACTGAACACAGAGACTTTGGTTATTTTTGGAGAGTACCTAAATGCCAGGAATATATTTGTACCAGGATGACCCGTGTAAAGTGTTTCATGAAGGGTTGACAGCAAATGTCGAACGGCACAATGTGTCCTGCTGAGGTTTGAAGGCACACAATGATACAAAGCTGAGATCAAGGTTTGAGAAGCTTTCTATACCAACAAATGGATGCAGTCGTGTAAACCATCTGAACATGAAATGTCCAAAGCTCAAGCGACACTTGTGCAAAAGTTAATAATGCAAGTTGTCTCACGGAAAAACTGTGAGCCGTGATTCATGTTAGAAACTAAAGAAATCATGAGCACTCACATGGTTTTGAAACACTGACTCAATAGGTGGGTTTACATTTCTGAGCCGACATGCTCATATGTACGTTCAAAGACTTGCTGGTTGCAGTGATTGATCCTCTTGTCCATGTTGTCCTCATACAAATCCAATGTAAGACTTCAAAGACAAAAATCCACTGTTTTGTCCCCAAGTTCAATCAAAGCTGATATGAAAGCACAAAGAGGGAGTCTGTATGTGTTCATTTGTAAAAAAATAAAATAATAATAATAATAATAATTTCTTTCTGAGACACCTGTCTTAGGTGTACTGTTCATGGAAGTATTGTTTTCAGGCAGCACTGAAAATGTAACATTAGTTGCCTTGAAATACTAATTTATTGCATTCAGAGGAAATACAATTAAGAGTGCTGGCAGCTGGGTGGTATCACACAGGCTCCAGTTAAACTATGCTAGTGCCACTAAAGCATACATACACTTTTATGCACTCTGGCGCTGGATCTTGCTCTCGATTAGCTTCTTTGTTTCACTTCAAGTCCGTGAAAATCAGGCTTCAAATCAGGCTTCAAATGTAACCATAAAAAAACAGTTATTCTGGTTCATCGGGAGCGTGTGGACGCAGTCTCGTTGGATCTGACTGACAATGATCACACAACCCACCAACTGTCACCCCACTCGTCACATCACCTTTTTCCAACCGAGCTGCACCCACTTGAAACCAGTGAGAAAAAACAGAAAAAGAGAAATCTGTGAATGAAAATAGGAAAAACTTATTTAACTAGTCAGAAAATGGTTTGTTCATATGAGATCTGCGAAAGGAAAGCCAGGAGAGTGAAAATGTAGTGTAGGAGAGAATTTAAATCAAAGGAGGAGGTGATTAAAGATGTTTTTACCTTTTCACTTTGCAGACTCTAACACGTAGAGGTTTGAATCAAGAGAATGAGGTCAAACATTTTTGCTAAAACAGAAAATAAAAACAAAAATGGTGGCAGTGACATGATGTCTCTCCCTACTTGTATATATATATTTATACACTGTTGCCCATAAAGTTGGAATAAAATGTTTTTTACCTCTTCTGATGAAATGATTGTGACAATGTGATTTATTCTTGATAAATAAAGTGTTTATCTTCTCAACTTTATTGATCAAACTCTTCCAAACATATCACAGTGAAACTTAAACCACAATCAACCTTTGCAAACTGTGTATTCAGGCTTTAACAAAATTGGGGGTATTGAACAATTATTCCGACTTTATGGGCAACAGTGTGTGTATATATATATTTTAGACACGCATCTTTTAAAATGAAACAAATGTGGTGTTTTTATTTCATAATTACAACAGCCGTGTCCTTTGTTCTTACAGTGATTTGATCCAGCTGATGTTTTATAGAAGGATGTTAAGACACAATTTCCGTACATGAATTCGAGACGTTTTTCTTCTTTCTCTAACTGTGTTTAAATGTTTCAAACGCAGGTGATTTAGATATATGAGATGATGCATGCATTTGATAATACATCCAAGTTTATATAAAGGTATATGTTTGATTTATTGAAGCATGACTTTTTGCCCTGCCATGTTTTCTATGCACTTGTTTCTATGTGCTTAACTGAATTGTTAATAAAAATATTAAGATGTTTATCCCTCTTGGGGTTTAACCTGCCTTCATAGAGTTGATCAGTCTATTGATAGTCAGGATTTATAAATATTTGTGTGGTTTCCATTTTTCAAACGCGTTGAGCATATGAAGTATGAAGTATGAAGTATGATCGAGACGTTTTAATAACTGAACTTCTGTGGCATGGAGCAAGTGTGCAGGCGTTGTTACAGCCCTTCTTTCATTGACACTGTTTACTGATAGCCTTGCACCTACGTGGAGTGTGTATAATCATCTCCCTCCATTCTTATAACATCTAATCACTAACAGCTTTCAGGACCTTTAAGGGAATCTTGTTTAGTGTAGAAAAACTTAACTGGCTTGCACACAGTTTTCCTGCTCATCCAACACCTTTGGGATGAGCAGGAACACCGACTTAGAGGCAGACCATGTCTCCCGACATCAGTGATCCACCTCACTACAGTTATTGTGTCCAAACAGGAGCAAATCCCTGCAGCTAGGTCCAATATCTGGTGGTAAGACTGGACCCAGAAAAATGGAGGCCGCGGAGTAGATCAGTGCACTTGAATATTAGAATAAGTTAGTCATCAATCACATATGAGTGACATGTATGAGAGTCGTGTAGTTTGACAGGCAGCAGATGATGTGACTCATGCTGTACCGTTGTGTCAGGGAAAAACTGAGGAGACAGAGAGGCAAAATGCTGAGCACCATCTTCAACTGTTTTTAGTGCCATCGATCAAATCATTAATTAACTGTATTTGCATGTCTCCATAGAGTCAAACTGACACACATGTTTCAGCACTGTATCCCAAATGTATTTATCATCATGAAGAAAACAAATGTTAAACTCCGTCACACCACGTGTCATTCAAATAATAGTGTTTACCACAAAGCATCACAAGTCCTTCTTGTGTATTTTGAGAGGAATTTGAAAAAAAGAGGTTTTACCTTTGGACCCTCTGAAATTCAAATCCACTCCTGTCACATATGTAAAACTCCAATGGAGAAATGGACACACTTGTTTTAATTAAAAGGTGCTAGTATAAACCAGAACACTCTCATCATAAGGACACCAGCCTTTCTCCGTTCAGCTAAACAGCTTTTTTGTGTGTTCACTGATGTGCAGCAACTTGCAGCAACAGCGACACACCAGACACACCAGACACACCAGAGAAACAGACACAGTCCAGATGTCTCACAGTTGCTGTGTTTGGCATTCATAGGAAGGCCGACATCACTTCAGCCATAGATTCAAATCATCTGTTAGAAAACACTTTACAGCCACATACCTCACCCTCCCAATGTGGGGCATGAGCTGAGAATGACTGCACCAATGCTGCTGTATTGTATTGTACTAATTCTATACAGAGGCGCAAATACTGCAGAACAGAAGAGAAATCACATAATAACTACTACTCTGCTGCCCCTCACTGGTGGTATCATAAAGACACTGTGCCATGCAGTGAACTTGAACCTGAGGTGAGCAGAGCAGGAAACACGTGTGGTCGCCAAACTTCATTTCATAATTGCAACAAAGTCAAAAACTTTTTTTGAAAAACAAACATTTTGAAAAATAAAAGAAAATACAGATACATAATTATCAATACACTGCATTTTAATTCGTTTTAAGTTGGAAACTGCATGTATTTACTGTGCTTCAATACAAACTTCCCTCGTGCAATTCACCATTAAGTCACCAGAGGGCGCCAAAGTATCATCCATGCTGATTACTCACCTGCGCTGGATGTGGGACTGTAATGATTGTACAGTTATTTGGGATGTTGTCGCTCGGCAGAGCTGCAGAGGGGCATCAAATCTGATGAAATAGAGCCAACTTTATCTCTCCTACTTCGTAAACGTGTTCGTGTTGAATGGGGGGCGAGCAGGTGGCTTGTCAGGACATTAAACCTGCTTCATAACCTAAAATGGTCAGTGTTATGGCTGGATGCAGAGGTGGAGGATGAATTCAGATCCCTTTTATTGTAAGTCTTCCAATTGAACTGTTCTGTGCTTTAAGTAAAATCAGGAAAATTTACATAAGCCATTAAAAGTAAAAGTACTCAGCGCAGAAAAATGTATGATAAATGTATGATAAATATTGTATCATTAGATGATTAATATTCATGCATTAAAATAAATGCAGAATTTAAATGATGGAGTTGGCTGAAGTGGAGCTTATTTTAAATATTTTGTAAAGGAGAGTAGCTTATGATTATTTTCATCATGGATTAATCTTTGGATTGTTTTTCTATTAATAGGTCAATTATTTGATTAATAAAAAAAAATCAGCAGAAAATCGTAAGTAAGTGACACCATCATAGTGCTACTCAAACAAACAAACAAATAATGAACAAAATAGCATATCAAATAGCAATATCAAAATAGCTAACTTAACTAGAAAATTTCCCGCAGAAATTTTAGGCGGGGGCCGCCGTGGTGCGTGCCACGTCCGTATTGCTCAGGCGTGTGAGTGAGTGAGTGAGTGTGTGTGTGTGTGAGAGAGAGAGAGAGATAGAGTGTGTATGTGAGTGTGAGTGTGTGTGTGTGTGTGTGTGTGTGTGTGTGTGTGAGTGAGTGAGTGAGTGAGTAAGTGTGAGTGAGTGAGTGAGTGAGTGTGAGTGTGTGTGTGTGTGAGTGAGTGAGTGAGTGAGTAAGTGTGAGTGAGTGAGTGAGTGAGTGTGAGTGTGTGTGTGTGTGTGTGTGTGTGTGTGTGTGAGTGAGTGAGTGAGTGAGTGTGAGTGTGTGAGAGAGTGAGTGTGTGTGTGTGTGTGTGAGAGAGTGAGTGTGAGTGTGTGTGTGTGAGTGAGTGAGTGAGTGAGTGTGAGTGAGTGAGTGAGTGTGAGTGTGTGAGTGAGTGAGTGTGAGTGTGAGTGTGTGAGAGAGTGAGTGTGTGTGTGTGTGAGAGAGTGAGTGTGAGTGTGTGAGTGAGTGTGAGTGTGTGAGTGAGTGAGTGAGTGTGAGTGAGTGAGTGAGTGTGAGTGTGTGAGTGTGTGAGTGAGTGAGTGAGTGTGAGTGAGTGAGTGAGTGTGAGTGTGTGAGAGAGTGAGTGTGAGTGTGTGTGAGTGAGTGAGTGTGAGTGAGTGAGTGAGTGTGTGTGTGTGTGTGTGAGAGAGTGAGTGTGAGTGTGTGTGAGTGAGTGAGTGAGTGTGTGTGTGTGTGTGTGTGTGTGAGAGAGTGAGTGTGAGTGAGTGAGTGTGACTGATTCAATTGGTCTTCGACCAGCACAAATTGAAGTTGAAGGATGTACCGATGAACAATCTGAGGAAATTTGTTTTGAAAATTACTGGGCTTTTATTTTGAAAAGGTCACCATGAATCCAGTTGAAGTTGAAGGATGTACCGATGAACAATCTGAGGAAATTTGTTTTGAAAATTACTGGGCTTTTATTTTGAAAAGGTCACCGTGAGTCCAGTTGATTCAACAGGTCACTGATACACAACTAAACAGTCGGTCACCTGGCACAGTTGAGGGACATTTCTGAGGCGTAGCGGCGGTAGAGTCTCCGTCCGTCTGTCGGCTGAACTCGGTGGACACAGTCAGGTGTTGAAAGAACAGCACTGCTGGATCCAGGTCCGCCTGTTCCAGCAGACTAGTGGATAGCTGGTCACACCTCAGGCACAGGTCCAGGTAATTCAGAGACCAAGCAGCGGCCTCCTGCTGTGCTGTCTCTATGTTGTCCAGGCACGTGGATCTCTCAGGGCAGCCGTCGGGAACACAGTGAGGGTGATGCTGGACTGCTGATCCCCTTGTGGGCTGATGATGCTTTAAAGTTGTGGACCTGTGAAGTTGTAATTCACACACATGGAAAAGACATAATTCACACAGTGCCACTTTGTGTCTTTTGGAAGTTAGATATTTTTCCCCACTTACCACGTGCCTGGGACAACCTCAAGGATCCATGTGGGATATGTGCTGCCCACATGCAACTAGTCATGAATGTGCATATGTTTGAGTGGTGTATGGATGTTTTTATCTTATTATTTATTTATTAATTTAAAATTATTTTATATATATATATATATATATATATATATATATATTTTATATTTTTTTTCTTATTATGTTTGACATTGATAATAACAATTTGATTCAAATATTTTCCATTCTATAAAAACTTCACTTGCATGATTCGTTTTTTTTTTTTACAGTGTAGTCAACCATTTGACCACACTTCATACTTTTTCATAATTTTCAGGGGAGATCGTCCCTCCATCCCTCCTGCCCTCCCAGCTTCTTAAAGCTGGACCAGCCAGGCAGGTGTTACAGCCTGGCTGCAAAGGACGACCCCCCCCCCATCTCATAATTCAAGTATTATCTGTCATTTCATTTTCATTAATCCACTTTTGAGAATTGGTAATTATAAACTCTGATTGATTAATTCGCGCAATGTAAGCTTACTGCCATGATTTAGCATAATTCATTTTTCCCAAAGTTCCCAAAATGCCAGTTCTATTCACAATACATCTGTGTTCAATATACAATACACAGGACTATGATAACTGTAATAAGATTGCAGCACACCAGAATGAAGACAACACTGCGGCCGAGAGATAAAAATCAAATCTAACAGCGTGTTCTTGTCTGTAGTAGCGGCTGTAACCAGTTGCTGGTAACCTTTCGACACAAACAGTTCAAGAATCGGCTTGTTAGCTCGAGACAACAGATCCTCATTAAAATCACCACAAACCAAGATAGGATGCTGATCCATGATTTCCAGTGAATCCAACAGGCTCTGTAGGTTTGACAAGAAAGACCGCACACTGTAACCTGGAGGTTTGTACACAACAGCAATCACTACATTTACTGGACCTTCAAGCTTGACAACAGTAAACTCAATATCAGTAGCGTTCTGCACGTACTGCTTTTCTCTCGCTTGGATATGATTTCTGACATAAATAGCAACACCGCCACCACTTTTGTTAGCCATGTCACGGTACTTTGAATATGACAGGTTTCTATTGCGTTTGAAAATTCTGTAGCCATCCAATAGCAGACTTTCAGACACAAATGAACCACTGAGATGAGTTTCTGTTAGACACAGGGCATCTGCAAGACGTAGTTCATGATGACTTTTCAGATCAGCAATATGACAAGGCAGTCCCTCTGTGTTATGATGCACAACAGTTAGAACATCTGATCTGTTTAATGTCTGCGTGACATGAAGTAAAGGCATAACATGTTCCAATGATGCTACTCTCATTTCAGCCAGAGCTGCATTGATGTCTGAATTGGCATATATTTTATTTTCATCCATGTCAATGATATATAGTCCACTGAGGGAGGTTACTCTGCTGAGAGCCACATATGCCATACCATGTTCAGAAATTCGTTTCAGTGACACCACAGCTGAGGAAGTCGTCATTTCTTGTACTTTATGTGTCGTACATGCAAATGCCAGCCTTACTGGAAACTGTCGACGCACCACTCCTTTTTTTTCAGATTTTCCTCATCTCTGTCAATGTAAACAATATTCTCAGCTGCATTACCGTCTTTGTTCACATTATCAAGTTCTAGACCAAGTCTAACAACATGCTGATCATTTTCACCAGTAACTGTTCTTACAATCTTTGCAAAAGTTCCATTACACAGACCCGATTGCACATTAATATTTCTGGTAATCATCACACGAGCACCAATAGCAAGTTCAATTGAGTCAGGTAACTCTTTGTTCGTCCCTTGAAAAGGTACAGCTTGCCTCTCCATACGACCAGTTTTTATGTCTTTCTTATAGTCATCAGCATCTATCTTTATGATTTCAGAGTGAAACAGAGCCAATGTTTCAGAGTTGTGTTTGTCCACTTGTTTGTTTGTTGCAAAAACATGCAGCACATCCTTTGGACATTGATCTGGCTCAGTGACAACTTGTGAAAGCAAATCTCTGTCCTGCTCTGACAATGCTTCAGACTTTTCTTTCACACGAATCCTATTCAGCATCTCTGCAAAAGCAACGTCATCTTTTTGCCGCATAATCTCAGTCAGCGTTACCATCTGAAAGTTATAACGCCACAGGTCAATCTGAGTTGGATCATAAACACACAGAGGTTTAGATTGTCTCACAGGAGGGAGCTGATAGAAATCTCCAACAGCAAGAACAGACATTCCACCAAAAGGTCGTCGAATTCCTTTTATCTGCTTTAGTCTCGCATCTACATAGGCAAAAAGAGGTTTTGAGATCATGGATACTTCATCAATGATCAGTATTTCAGCGTTACAAAGCTCAGCCCTGACTTCATCCAGTTTATTTCCAAGGCCACTGAATGGAGGTTTTAAACTTCTTGGCAGTTTCAGGAGACAATGCAACGTAGTGCCTGAAATGTTAAATGCTGCTGTGCCAGTGAATGCAGTTAACAGAACAGTGGGTTTAGAAATGTCTGCTTCATCTGCATGTCGTGGAAGTTTGCACAATATTTTGGATGCCTCAGCATGGATACATTTAATAAGGTGAGACTTTTGACGCAACACTGTAGGATCAATGGAAGGGGCCTCTCTCGTGATAGCAATTTCTGAACGCATTTCTGATGGGTTATAGTCAGGTACATTCTCTGGAACATCATCACCAGGGTCTCGTGCCTCTAGTTCTTCAATGCACTCTAACCTTTGTAGTTCATTCTCCGGAGCCAGATTGCACCATTCATTTCTTAACACACCGCTTTGTTCAAACTCTACAATAGCATTATCAATGTCTTGACTGTGCTTTTCATATTTCTCTCTGTTTTCTTTCACAATTTGCTGTACAGACTGAAGCTGATCTGAACCTGGTAGCTCAACAGCAGCACAGTCATGGAAAAATTTGTATGTAGGGAAGTTTCTACTTGTCAGCTGGCTCACTGAACGATGAGGAAGGTAAAGTTTCAACAATGTGCCATGAAATTCCTCAGGATTCTTTTCTTGTGAGAAGCGCCGATATCTAATGATAGCAGGCTTATCACCAGTTCTGATCTGAACATATCCCATGTTATTCAGCAGAGGAACAGCATTTTTACTTTGTGTCTGTTTGCCATACACAATTCTACATGTGGAAGCAAAATCAGCCAAGCACATTGCCTCAAACTCTGGTGTTTCTGGTCTGCAGTAGTACTTGTCAGGTAGCCCGCTCATCCACACATTGACAGAGTCATCTGTTTTGTTTTCTAGGAATGAGAGGGGGTAACTCATTTTAAGGGCATTGTCATCCGTCTGTACAAACACAACACTGCGAGTACACTGTTTCATGTGCAACCCACATGCACGAGCCACACACTCTTGAGCACTGACCTCTCTTTTCTTTGAATATGCTTGCATGATTTCTTTCATTTCATCACTCTCATTTACATTTTCATGACGCGAATGTGCAATCACTGTTTTCAGATACTCGCTCAAACCATGTTCAGCTTTACTGATGTAGCTGCAAATGTACGCAATACAAGAGAAAGCATTCAGAATGAACTGTATGTCCATATTGCCATCCCAGGCGTCAAGGAGGTAGCGGTTATAGCCATTAACCCAACAGTCTTTAGGATCACGCTTCAGAACAATTTCCTCTGTTTTGGCTTTTGAACGCAGACATTGTTTGTACTGGTCAACTGTGAGGCCACACTGTGCCAGAATCTGCTCTAAACTGAAAGATACAATCTCAGGTTGATGAAGCAAACTGTGCAGTGCTTTGAGTTTCTCATCCAATGCCGGTTCTTGATCTGGATCATCAAGTTCTCCGGGTCTCAAAACCATTGTGTTTTGAACGGGTTGTTTGGGGAATCCAAAACGACAGTTAGTGCCAACATTTTTCACACACGTCTTTGAATGGTTTTTACTGTGTATCTGGACTTCTGATACTTTTTTATGCAATTCTGGTTGTGTGTCTGGATCTGGAAGCTCAGCTGTGATGTATTTTGATACAAAATCAGAGACTTTCTGATCAGAATCTTCATCAAACACTGGTGCACCATCCACCCAAATCAAGCAATGTATGTGCGGACTTCCTCTGTGCTGAAATTCCAAACGGTAAAAGTAGTCAACTACTTTGCCAATGGGTTGCGCAGGTGACAGAATCAAATCTCTGAACAGTGCCTCAACACGTTTGTCAAACATACGCATAGTTGTCACAGGATTGCTGCGTAGTATCTCACACTTTGCGGACCAATCAAGCTCATCAAAATTCACTTGTTCACCTTGTTGAGTCTTAATAGCTGTTATAACCTCTTTCCAATGCATTTCTGCAGCAGAAAATGTGCAAAAGAAAGTAGGAGTTCCCAGCTGTCTGATCATTGCAAACAAATCTTTAGTAGTTTTTTCCCAGTAGGCCGGGGTGCCTCTCAGTGGCATCATGAATCGTACTGCATCTTTGTTTCGCACTAGTTTTTCAACTTCTAGTTTGTCTCTCAACATTGCGTTTGTTATTTTACGACCATCTCGGTTAAAAGGTTTGCCTTTCCTTAGTTGGATTCTCATGCTGGAAGTGGCCAGATGTATCTCTGTCACAAACTGAGCAAAAAACAAGTAGTTTGAATCTCTGGCAAAACGGTCATCAATACAGCAAAGTCTTGTCTTGAAATAACTGCATGGTGTTAGTTTCACAGGTCTGGTTTCATCTAGTGTGTTTTCACCGGTGGGAAACTGAACTGGGAACGCCATCGCTTCAAGTTTAGGAGTTCTGAAAAAGCTTACAGGTTTTTTGCCTTCAGCTGGAGCTACAGAGTAGATTCCCTCACTGAAATTTAGTCTTTCCTCTGAAATGTCACTCGGCTGTAAACATGACTCAAGTACAACACCACCATTAGGTTCATCGCCCTCAGCATTATCATTCTGTTGTCTGCTCTGTGACTGACCTGGTTTGTCAACACACACACTTGACTGTCAGTATCTTGTTCAGCATCTTCAGGTTCTGTTTCTGCCTCACAAAGTGCCTCATTCTCACACCTCTCTATCTCAATCAGATCATCCACATTATAGTCACTGTCATTCATTTCATCTTCATCACTCTCATCATCTTCCTCGTCATTAAGTGTGGGATCACACAACTCTGGCTCATCTCTGATGGTGATGTCACTGTACTGGGGATGGATCTGTTTTAGTTTCAACAGAGCTCTCACAAGTTTACACCACGTTACAGTTTGAAATAACTGATGGCCTTTATAGCACAGTCGTCCCTTTAGCTTCACTCTCATGACCTGTGATTCACTTCTCAGTCTTGGTAAAGCATTAACTGTTTCTTGTACTTCAGAGGGAACACACACCACGTTACCATGAATGGCTCTCTGCTGACCTTTAGGAAGCGGGATAATCTTAGCAAATGCTATGCATTTAGCAACAAGATGCCTCTCCAATATATTCAAATCAGTTCATCTGGAATATCTGCAAGCTGTAAACAATTAGCCATGGCAAGAGAAGGCATACTACCATATTTGAGGTGATTGTGACAATTGTGACAGATCCACTCGCTCTTTCTCTCATCTGGTGCTGTACAGTGTTGTGGGTTTTGGCATTCATCTGTACAAACATGAACAAACCTTCCTGTGAGGCAGGCCTCAGACACACGTACATCTTTAACATACTTTGTTCTGTTACAGGATCGCACTTGATTTGAAAACAGTGCTCTGTGGCAAACTGTACAAACGTAAGTCGGTCCGTTCTTTATTTGTAGTTGGAAAATGGCTATAGCTTCTCTGATCATACTGTCATCCCTCTGGTTTTGCTGTCTGTTGATCTGTCTGTACTTTCTCCTTAGTCTCAACGCACGGTTCTAGTCATAACACTTCTGTTTCTCATGAGTTGTCTCATTGCTTCCTTTTGTTTGGATCTGAATGCAGGATCCTTTGCATAGCGGCTGGTGATGTACAATTTCTGGGCTTGTCTGAACCCAGCATTCAAGTGATAGCGAGTGTTTATATAAGATCTCTGTCTCTGCTGAAAGCCACTGTCTCGACTGTAACGATTCGTTATATAGTCGATAGCGACTTGTCATGTGGGATATCTTTCTCTTCCTGCACTCAACATTTTGCCTGTAATGTTCAATTTCATGGATTTTTTTCTGTCTGTTAACAAATGCATCTTTAGCATATCTTTCCCGCTCTTTAAGATTTCTCTTCATTTTTTGAATTTCCTTTCGTCTGATTTTTTCAGCATTTTTACCATGTGTAGCTTTTTTCTTTTGCTTTTGTTGTTTGTTAAGTTTTGACAGATTCAGCACATGATCATTGTTAGACTGTGGTGTCACCGATGTAGGACATTCCACTGCAGTGCTAATGTTACCATCATCATTTTCATCTGGTGTAATATCAGCACAGGGAGCTGGGCATGATGGCAAGGACGTCTCGATTTCACATTGTGTAACACTGGACTCAGTGTTACGGTCTTGTTCAATATCAGCGTTTACATGGGACACATTGTCATCAACAGAGACTTCATGTAGAGTGTTAAACAGCACAGGCATTAGCTCGTATGGAGTGTTTGGGCTGGTGCCTGCCATTCTGAAACATGTGACAATCTTTGCTATCAGATCATTCAAATGTGTGAACAGAAACATCACAGCTGTGCCAGTATCACCTTGACCATGGGGGGGTAAGCCATCAGGTTGCCTGGAGTGTGGGTCAAAAAATCCATACCTTCCTTGCTGGTCACGGAAAACAGCGATGCAGAGAGAACTCATAATCAGCAAAGCATAGTTTACCTCTGATGACAGGCACTGAAGTCTGTTGGGAAGGTTTGGGTAATCTCCTGTTTCAGCTGTAAAAATACCAAACATGGACTCGCACTTTGTCATTAAGTGCTGCTCACTGTATCCAAACACAATGTCAGGATCAGCTGTCTGTGTTCAAGTAATTGTGAACCATTCGTCCTTCAGCTCTCAACTGAGCCATAGTAAGTTGGTACATTACATGGCCTCTGTCCAAAACAAGATCAAGATCTGCTGTTTGTAGGTGCTGTCTCTCATGCAGGACTGCTAGAAATGATGCAGAATTACAAGTGCATTGACTGTTATTTGATTCAGCATATTTCTGATGCCTCTGACTGCGGGAGGCTAACACACATGTAACATTAGCATGAGATGGTTCAGGAACATTTATCTCAAAGTTACTGTGAGGATGAGTACTCACAGTGGGTTCATGGTTGTGTTCGTTTTGTATAGAGAGTTCAGACTCACCAAACTTTTGCCAGCGTAGTTTTTGAGCTTGAGATCTCTTTCCTTTTCTGGGCATGATGACAGGTAGTTTCCAAGGTCAGCGTCAGTGGTTGAAGAGTATTCAATGGGAGATTGTATTTGGGAGATTGTATTTGGCAGATTTTTCAACAATATTTCTTTCAAAACAGTTTTCGTTTTTCAAGGTTTTTCAAGGTTTTCAAGGTTTCAAGTCCAGGTAGGTATGGAGACCATTCATCAAAAAGGGCTTTTTTCAAGATTGAAAATAGTGTGAAATAAATGGAGGGGGAAAGAAGGCAGAGACAGCAGATGTAGCAGGACAGAGGATAGGATAGAGGGTTGGGGGAATTGGAATTGAGACACAGGGCCGACGGGACACAGGTCGTCTTCTTCTGCTTGTTCTTCTCGGACTGTAGATCACAGAGAAAACAACAATCATTCACTAAAATCATGATTGACAATTACACTTGGATACCATTTAACTGTATGTTTAGCCAAGTTATTTAAAAATCTCAAAAGGTGAGGTGGCTCAAGTCTCCCACTATGATCAAACAGTTTTGCTGGATAGATGGCTACAATAGATGTAAGACAGCTAATCAGTTATCCACAGCCAAGAGAATCACTCCTCTTCAGGTCAGATTCTGTTTTACTCACCTCAGGACAGGCTCTTGGAGTGGTTTCGTGTCTAAAAGACAAAAAGACATTTCAAACCTCTCACTCTGACCACATGTATTAGACAGCTAGCACGTATTGCTAAATCTTAGCTGTGGCAGGTGTCATTGTTTTAATACATGAGACAAAGAATGGACATAAACTTAGTTCATATTTCAATTCAGCACAGACATCAAACACACACAATGTTTATTATTCATTTATTTATTCATATGTATTATTTGCACACACTCTCTTCGGCCCTCTCCCCTCGGGCAGGCAGCTGCGTCTGGAGCACCTGGAGGCAGACCAGCAGGCTGACGATCTTATTTCCAGAAGCTGTTAGACTGCTGAACTCTGGTGCTGCTCTGTAGATCCACACACCCCCCTCACACACACACACACACACCTACCTGCAGCAAATACTTCTATTTTACTTTATATAGGACCTCTATTTTCTACATTTTATTTGTTATATGCTTTGCATAGCTAAAATGAGTCAACTGATAGTTTCAGCTGTACTTTTATATACTACAGGGTAGTTTAATTCATAACAAAACATATTTTATACGCTCTTAGTATGTTTTGCATGTAAAAATCTTAATTTAATCCTAATTTGTAAAGTAACTATGGCTGGCAGATAAATGTAGTGGAGCAAGAAGTGCATAAAAGCAAGTGAGTAAAAGCAGAAAATGGCATGAAAACAAAAGACTCAAGTAAAGTACAGGTACCTCAGATTTGTACTAAAGTACAGTACTAGAGTAAATGAAACTAGAGTATACGCTCACCGGCCACTTCATTAGGTACACCTGTTCAACTGCTCGTTAATGCAAATATCTAATCAGCCAATCACTCAATCACTCAAACTCAATGCATTTAGGCATGTAGACGTGGTCAAGACGACCTGCTGAAGTTCAAACCGTGCATCAGAATGGGTAAGAAAGGTGATTTAAGTGACTTTGAATGTGGCATGGTTGTTGGTGCCAGACGGGCTGGTCTGAATATTTCAGAAACTGCTGGTCTACTGGGATTTTCCCGCACAACCATCTCTAGGGTTTACAGAGGATGGTCCAAAAAAGAGAAAATATCCAGTGAGTGGCAGTTCTCTGGGCGAAAAAATGCCTTGTTGATGCCAGAGGTCAGAGGAGAACGGCCAGACTGGTTCGAGCTGATAGGAAGGCACCAGTAACTCAAATAACCACTCGTTACAACCAAGGTATGCAGAAGAGCATCTCTGAACACACAACACATCAAACCTTGAAACAGATGGGCTACAGCAGCAGAAGACCACACCGGGTGCCACTCCTGTCAGCTAAGAACGGGAAACTGAGGCTACAATTCGCACGGGCTCACCAAAATCAGACAACAGAAGATTGGAAAAACATTGCCTGGTCTGATGAGTCTCGATTTCTGCTGCGATTCGGATGGTAGGGTCAGAATTTGGCGTAAACAACATGAAAGCATGGATCCATCCTGCCTTGTATCAACGGTTCAGGCTGGTGGTGGTGGTGGTGTAATGGTGTAGGGGATATTTTCTTGGCACACTTTGGGCCCCTTAGTACCAATTGAGAGTCGTTTAAATGCCACAGCCTATCTGAGTATTGTTGCTGACCATGTCCATCCCTTTATGACCACAGTGTACCCATCTTCTGATGGCTACTTCCAGCAGGATAACGTGCCATGTCACAAAGCTCAAATCATCTCAAACTGGTTTCTTGAACATGACAATGAGTTCACTGTACTTAAATGGCCTCCAGTCACCAGATCTCAATCCAATAGAGCACCTTTGGGAAGTGGTGGAACAGGAGAGTCTCATCATGGATGTGCAGCCAACAAATCTGCAACAACTGAGTGATGCTATCATGTCAATATGCAGCAAAATCTCTGAGAAATGTATATGTATATATATGTCACCTCATTTTGTGCACATACGCTTAATCACTCAAGTATTGTAAATGTATTATGAAATCGACATTTCCAACAGGCTTGCAAATAAACAGTCACGTGAAATAAGACGAATGAAAAACAAAGAAGCTCATATAATTTATTGAATATCCCATCAGGATTAATGTGAAATAAAATCAGTTTATATAATGAAACGGTTGAAACAGTGAACCATGTGTGACAGTCCTGCCAAAATTACATCAGTGTTTGAATGTTTGTAGAAATAAATCCTTCACATTAAATACTTTCCCTCCTCATCTTTGGGAAACACACATCACGTCCAGTCATGACTATGTTTCCTTCATCTCTGGGAGACAACTGCTTTGTATATTGAGATTAAAAGCTTTACTTTTCATTGCTATGCTTTCTTTGTCTATTTCATTACCCTGAATTATTTATTGAATCATTATTGCATTTTTTATCATTATAGATGTTGTTAATGCGCAGAATGAAAGCAACATTAGTTAGTTCACAAACAACCAGGCGACTGATGTGTGACAGCAGGCCGTGATGAATTGTGGGATACACGTCTGTCCGACCCTCCACAGCAGAGTGAGGATGAATGTGCGACATCACAAGTGTGGGTGATTAGACGAAGACTTTAGTTCATTGAAGAGCTGCTTGAATTCTCTGCTGAGTTTTATCATCATGCTGTTCATTGTCACCTAAATACTGTCTGATCCTGCTTTTTGACACTTAGCGACACGCTGCTGTGTAAACTCTCCTCAAGACAATTCTACACACTGAACAGTGGACAAGTGACAGCTTGAATATTTTTATCATTACAGAAAATGAGAAAAATTGTCAGTAGAGTGGTCAAAAATGAAAAATTTAATTACACTTTTTTTAAAAATGGTTAAAAACAGTCAAATCACTTAAACTATATAAGTTCACGTTTGCACTGAAAATATTAGATCAAATATTTTAAAATCAAAATTTCCCCAAGATTTACATACTATTACATTTTTCATACCATTTTCACCAAAGCAAAGGCTGAATAACTCATAACTATGATCCTGAGTTATGTCTCTTTCTCTAAGAAATTGATCAACAATTTAATGTTACTGAGAAGTACAGAGAAGCCCTCTATTATTATTACAATATGATTATTATATCATATCACATTACATTACATTATGTTATATCATTCCATTTATTAGTTTTAGGGTTCAGTTGTGACGTTGCCAATAAGAGGACATAAGAGCAACTCACACGCTGTACTGTTTATTTAGTGCTCACAAAATAAAGCCACGGCAGACAAGTGTGTGTGTGTTTTATATTGTAAGAGTGTGCGTGGGGAAAAAATAAGATTAACGTGAACCAGAAAGGGGGCAGATGTAACACTGATACACAAGAGTGCTAAGAAGGTGATAAGAGCATCAGTGTCAACAAATAGAGCATAAAGCCAAAAACTACAATACAGAGTATTCAGCAACACACAAAGCCAGATTTTAAGGTAGTTTTTTATGTTTTTTCATATCCTTTTCTGAGCACTTACCCATGTTGCACACAGGGGACACTGAGCTACTATTGTGATCTAATCTGATTCCTTCAAAGTCTACCTCATTTATTACTCATAGGGTTAAAAGTCTCATTTGAAACTGAGACCACAACCGTCTCCCAAACAAAAGGCACAGAGCAGCATCCAATTGCTATGGGGACTGCACCTTTTCTCTGTCAGTGTACCAACAATAGCACCAAGGGGGGTCCACCAGTGTGTTTTATTTTACTCAGCAGAGGGCTTCCTGGAATTGTACAGTATGCATTAAATCTCTATAAATTTCTCATAAAAGTCTATTACACTTCCATGAAGCTTAATGCAGCTGAAGTAGTTGACAGATACTGGTAGAGAGCTGCAGGGGGGGATTCCCCGTGCCATCTTGAAGTTGACTGTGTTTAGGGAAGGCGACGATAAAAACAGCCAGCAGTAGACAAGCAGTTTTGACCTAAGCCCACTCATGATGCGAGATAAAGCCTATCGCCCAGTGTGGAGGTGGGACCAATAAGCTCAGGGGGGAGTCCCGTGTCCACATATTGGGAAATCTATCTCTCTCTCTCTCTATGTGCGTCTGATTCTCTCTGTTTCTCTCTCTGTCTGTGTCTCTTCCTCTTCTCTCCCTTTCTTTATTTGCTTTCTCTCTCAATTTTAATCTCTGCCGTCCTCGCTGCAGTTTCACGTTACCCTTGCCACATGCACACACAGACACACACACGCACACGTTTTGATTTTCCATAGAAAGGTATGAGCTGTTTATCTAGGTCTCTCTCTCTCTCTCTCTCTCCCTCAGTGTCCTTGTGACACTGTCCTTTCTGATGCATAAACGGGTTCGTAATGAGTCAGCCAGCAGCAGAAACCTGTTGCACACTGCTCTCCACTCCCCACAGCCATCACACTTGCGAGTTTTGGGAACACAGTACCAAAAACTGTGGGTGTTTTGTCCAAGAAATGTGCCCATCTTCTCCCTGTGTGAATGAAATGGAAAGTATGAATTTACCAGAACTGTAGGTTGCAGATGATTAGATTATATAAACAATAATTTCTACAAACAACTAAGCAGTTCTTACTTTTCGGTCAAGCTCACTGCAAAATTCCCATGTGATATCATGTTTTAGACTTTTTAAAGTGTTGCATGCAACATCACAACATTGAGGCTGTGATCTGTTTACAATAAACAGGCAGGCCACGGGACACATGCTGGATTTCTTTCGCTATTATTGCCACACAACAAGTGCTTTTCAAGTGCAAATGGAAAGTGTCTGGGAAAGAGAAGTGATGCCAAAAATCGCGCTGGTGGATGAGAAGCAACGCTGCCTTTGCAACATGACACAACAGGGTAGTAGACAGCAGCTCCCAAATGTTTAAAGCTGCAATAACTAATTGTTTGTCTTCTTGTGGGAAGCAGAAATAAATTGTATATCATCGCCCTTTTAGTTGATTCCAGGAACTTGTTAGCAAACAGTTGCTTATTTCCACATCCATACAGAACAACATCATCACTCATTTGAGGTCATGTTTGTGTCCATCTGATGAATCCAACATTCACTTTAAGTGTCCACCAGCACTTGAGGGAAATAACTGGCTATTCAGCTGTTTAATGCTCCACTATGATCAGCAGCTAGTTGTTTAGTCTGTCAGTGGGTTTTCTTTCTGGAGCTTTTTGGCTGAAAACATCTGCCTTCTGCAGCTGAAAAAGACGCTATAAGAGCGAAGAAAGTGAACTAAAACAGCAAAGTCACTGTCTGGACAGCAAAAAAACGAGCTGAAACTCACTGTAAAGCTGCAGATTATAGATTATAGACTGTAGCTGCTTTAAGGTGATCAAACCATTTTTGGATAATGACATGTAAATATTCATGACCCCATGGACCTTTTCACAGACGAGATTTCAACAACTGAACCATTACATTTTGACAGACAGAGGTGGGAGGTGGTATGACGATGCCCCTGCAGAGCAGGGCGCACGGGAATCCCCCGTCTTTATCATTTTCTTCTCTATGAAGCAACGATCTTTCATGCATGAGGCATGGATACATAAAAAAAACTGATTACATAAATTAACATGAACAAGTAAGAAAAGATTCAGTGCAATTAAAGGTAACCAGTGGAGGTTTTGACCCTCTAGTAGCAAAATTTTTAAATTAGTGGATTTTTGTGTGTCTCATGCAACACACAACGAATCACATGTGTGCTCCCAGGGGCGATGGGCGATGTTTTTATGTTATTCCACTGATCGAACTGCACAGGCCGACACAGGCTGAAGGAGACTGCTGGCAAGTAAACATGGATGGAAAAATGTAGGAATTAAAATTCTTAAAAAACTTGCTTTATCTCTAGGAAACTTGCCTAATTCAATTCAATTCAATTAACTGGTGACTATAAATTGCCTGCAGGTGTGAGTGTGAGTGTGAATGGTTGTCTGTCCCCCCCCAAGTCTGTATATTTGAAGTGACCCCGCGAGAAAGTGCAGAGGCCACCCGAGGAAACTGTGGTGAACTATAAAGACAAAAATAGCTGATGATAAGATAAAACCTCAGACAGGAAACTTAAACTCAACATTAATCGCAGGGACATCATACAACAGTACATCTGCACTGACAGTGTTTGTAGCTTGGTTCAGTGTGGCTATGGAAACTGACCGGGAGCCAACCCGCCGACGACATGCCTTTAAGTCTTTGTTCCAGTTCCAGTTAAATAACCAAGAGGCCAACAAAAGTGTGGATTACTGCAAACAGGAAATTGGAGAGGAGCAATGAATAAAGGATCCGAGATGACTTGATGTATTTCCTTGTATTTCTGACTGATACTCATCATTGTGAGGTAACATGGGCATGTTGTTACCAGTTCGGTTGGCTGTGGTCTGAGACTGAGCCGTGTACATGTATGAACTGACAGTGAATGAATGGACACTTTGTTTACCCGTCCTCAGCACCAGACAGTCACACAGGAAGTCAGCTGACCTGTGTGGTGTGAGCTTCACTGTCATGAAGGGGGTGTATATGTGTCACAGCGGAAAGACAGACCAACGTTATTTGTTGCTGTGTTCCAACTTCACCTCCCCCAGTAGATCACAAGCAAAGGAAATGGATGATGGTGGAGAGACTGTAGGCGAATTCTACATTAGTGTCTACGACACACACAGACGACTGAGGCATGTGTAGAGTAGATCAGATGGGCAACCTGGTGGACCGTGGTATAGGTGGAAAAACAAATGGTTTGGTGACGTACAGCTCACCACAGACTTTCCCAAATACACGAGAAGGGAAAAATCAACTGTGCGCCCAAGGTCTATCAAGTGGTGAATTTTTTATATCAATCACAAAGCAAAGCAGTGAAGACAGAGAGGTGAAGCTCCATTGGGTTTTAAATGGCATGATGTAGTTTTCACAACTGCTGTCATGTCCTTCTCATGACTCACCAAGATCCTCTGCACAGGTAATCCAAATCCATCAAAACATTAACAGAGGAAGTACCTTTCTTTGAATTTGTCCTAATGGTATTTGGCTCCCATTTATCTGAGACCAGACACAAGACAGATTCAGAGCTTGAGTCCACATGTCTGTGATTTCTGTCATGGCTCTGTCTAGTTTTCACCTTTCACCTGCAGTTTTTAATTCTGATGAAAAGAAAGTCTTGACATTTGTTAGACGAAACCTTCTTACGCCTAAACATTCACATCTCAATGTGTAATTGGTCTCCAAAACGGAAAAAATGACTTTTTCCATACCGATCTGCTGCCCCTTCAGCAAAAATATGTTCAGGAAGCAGAAACCATTTGTGTGGTTAGTCTTGTTCAGAAGAAAGGAACTACACCATCTGAGGTCAAAGTCACCTGCTCTGCAAAACTATCTAGCCCAAGACATTTTGTGTTTAAGTTCACCACAAATGTCAGCTAATAAAGGTGTGGTGAGCACATGGGATATTCCACATGATTATCTTCTCACACCCCCAGTGTTGTAATAACACAAACCCCCTGGAGTTCTTGTTGCTGGAAATCTACACCTTTGACTCAAATATACTATATGTAGATCAAAACTTAATACAGAGAGAAAAAAATAAATCCATCCATAAATGATGCAGACATTGAAAAACCCCTTCAGTGCAGGAGGAGGGGAAGAGGAAAGACAAACAGTATGATCTACTGTGGATTAAGTGGTTATGAACTCCTCCACTTTGTCAAGTTATGAGTAAAGTAAAATAAGGTCTGTGACTGCCTGAATCAGATGATCCACTGAGAGGATAAATGACTATAGGACTATAATGCTGTTCTATATGTATATGTTTTGTGGCATTGTTAAAGAGAAACTGCTATCACTTACCTGTGCGAACACAGCAAAGTTGAACTTGAACTTAAGAAACAGTCTTTCTACTCCGACAGGCTGCCCAGAATGCTGTTCGCTGTTCTTTCTCCGGTGATGTAAGAAGCTTGGCGTGGCCTCTGTGAACCTTTCAAATGTTCACAGGTGCGCACTCAGCAGCTGCTCTGTTCACAACTGCAAACCCCTGCAGAGGGTGCTACTGTGAGAACTGCAGAGCAGATCAGTGGGCAGGGAGCTGCCGGACATTCAAGGCGTTTGCTCCACACTTTGCCTTACACAAACTGTTCCCTGCTGCTGTCAGGTGGTGCCAAGGTGAGAGTTTCTATTCCATGTAGTAGCCATCTGACGTCCAGTAGCTGCTATCTACAGTTTGTGCTACTGTGAAGCTGCTCCCATTAAATCAACAAGCCACATGCAGTTACTGCTAGTAAATTTTACTATTGATGTGCGATTAAAGCTTCCTGCAATAATTTGCTATGTTATATTGATTATATTAGTTTGTATGTTTCTACTTTTATAATTGGCACATTCTTTTAAGAAACATTTCTACATACCTGGTGCTCTGTGCTTATTGCTAGAAATTGACGGTGTAGTCTTGACCCCAAAATTGAATTGTGTAGTTTGTTTTGGACTGAAGAAAAATAAAGACCTTTGACCTGAGAGAGAGAGAGAGAGAGAGAGCTGTTCTGCCTCCAGACATCCAGGCCATATAACTAGACTTTGACCTGATTATACTCAGCTAAACTCAAACTAGGATGTAATAAAAGCAGCAAATTACATTATACACGCAGCATTAAAAAAAAACAGCTGATGACTCCTGGTGGGTGCTTTGATTTTCAGCACATTTACTTAAACTTTTTATTTTTGCATTAAAATCTTACATCCTTAGCAAAGATCATTTTGGAACTAGTAATAATAACCATTATAAGTACCAAGACTGATAACCATGCTGCTTAATTTACTGTGTCCACAAGAGAACCATTAGTGTCACATCCTCAGTAACATGAGAGGGGGAAACAGATCTACGATGCAACTATCTGTGACTCCTGGTGAAACTGCTGCTGATTTATGTTATTTAGTGAGGACATGGCCTGTCCACTTCAGTTCATCTACCTTACCATTAAAGTAATTTCATTAAAGCTGTTGTAATCACAGTTTTTGAATGAAGAAGGAATCAAAGCAAATTTTGGCCCCAAAATTTGATCACAGGACCATTTGGGTTGTAATCATGCCGTCTCTAAAACCTGTTTCTAGTTCTGTCTGAAGGCATGGTGAGTGTAATGTGAAAGGTGGCGCTGGTAATGAAGAACACACAGATTATTATCACCCAACTCCACAGTTCAGGTAATGAAGGCCATAGAAGGATGAGACTTCCCTAAATGTACTGCTGGTTATTGTGTACATAAATATAGATGTGACATGATATGAATTTCTCATGGTATCACTGGAGAGTGTAGGATCGAGCCACTAGGCTGGGAGAGCGTCTCTCTGCACCAATGGTTTCCGCGACAGCAGCTGTACTGTTGTTGGAAACCATTATGCTCTTTAGTGCTCTGACGCCGAAAGAATAGCTGCTAAACCCTCCTAAGCACACATGCTGAAAAGTGAGAGTGAGGGGAACCAGGGGGAAGCAGAGAGGAGACCGCTGGGCTACAGTCGGTGAGAGAAGGCCTCAGTGGAGAAACATCCCATGAGCTCACGGAGAAGCAGAGCGGCACTGTGTATTTTCTGTGAGGTGAACTGATCCTCTGCTTTCCTAAGCCTGTCCCACAATGTTTGAATAAATGTGGGATTCAGAATCCACTCGTTTTTAAGGACAATGAAGCACTCTGATGGAGCACAGATTGACCAGATTTGCAGCAGCTGAGCTGATTGAACGCCACGTTTAAATGTGCTGCACAGTCAAAACTCTGTACTCGACTTCTAACCAGCTGCCACAGACACTTTTCTGATATGCATGCATGTAACTTCAGTAGTCGACCCACTTTTACTGCGTTGCATTATTAGCTGTGTGTTATTGTTTGCGGTCAGTGCATAAAACGTTGTCCTCTGTGGTCCGTATAATGAGTGTGATAGCTTCCCCATCCTCAGCCTCATCTGCTGCCTATGCTCATTATCATCAGGCTATACAATTCCAAATGTAGGAATGATAAGAAAATAAATCACACATAAACACTTTGTATTTCTAGATCTAGATTTCTTGGTATCGCTAATAACATTAGTCATGACTGCACACCATTTATGTTCCATTTATATCGCTTGCTCAACACCTAAACATGCTTCTCTGGGCTGGAGGGCTATTGTGTTTTTCTCTTTTTAATTTGGACCTGCATGGATTTCATACAGTAAGTTTTTTTCTTGACAACCAGTCAGCTTATTTTGTACTCGTTGTGTATTTTCATCACATAAACACAACAAAACTGTATGGAACAGAGCCATCATTAACGTTTTTTTCTGCTGAACTAGTAAAAATATCTGCAATCATCTTTCTTGAAGTAACTGATTTTCGAGCAGATAAATAGAGAATAATTAGCTTGAAAGTGAGTCCAACAAAGAAATTATTAACTCCAGGTAACTCCAACACCCACTTCTCCAGACTCAGGAAGGAGAACTGCAGGGTAGCAGACAGAAATTAGCAAGGCCGCCACAAGAGGCTTTAAAATACTTTTCTTTTTAATTGTTTCCAATTTATTAAAATCCAGTTTTTATACTTTCTGGCTTGTGCCTGTTTTACTTAAAGCCTGATCTCTATTATGTCTCTTTGTTACACTACTTTTTGTTTTACAGCTAAACATTTCATGACTTTTAGCTATGCCAGGCACTGGAATCGAATCAATTATGGCTGCACTAGTCTTCCTCACAAGATATACGTGAAGTGTTGGTGCAGCCTTTCATGAACATTGTATGAGTCATTTCTCTGATTGAAAGCCTCAGGGTCATTATTCATTCCCAGTTTGAGCCAGGGTAGAAACATTTTGGTTGATATGGCACCATGAAGGTGACACAAGGCCTGGCAGCTTAAACTGATGCATGTAAACTTTCATGTCCTCTTTGAACAAAGAGCTTTACAGCACACAAGAGCAGTGTGGAAAAGGTTTAAAAGGTATGTGGGCGTGTATTTGTCATACTGAAACAGGTAACTGGTATCTGAGAGCAGGTTAGACTTCTACATGAATGATTGTTGCAATCAATTTCAATTTCAATATTTGTACATTTGTCCTTTTTTTTTGTTAAATGGTGTTCTGGCTTTCTTTATAGACAATTTAACACTGTATATTAGATTAGAAATGTATCACCGATCTTATTGTCACTATAATGCAATGTTAAGAGGGAATTAAAAAACTCAATCACAACACATTATCAGAATCAGAATCAACTTTATTTGGCCAAGTTTGTACAAGCAAACAAGGAATTTGACTCAGGTGAAACTTGTCTCTCTATGTACAGTAAAAAAGTAAGAAATAATCTACAACAACAAGACGTAGGGGACATAACCACTCTAACACTTTTATTTCATAATGGCTCTGTCAGTCATCCATTTCTAATCTCCTGTTCCACCCAAACACTCCTGAATGTATTTCAGTACATAAACTCAGTTGTTGTTGTCCTTTTTCTGGCTGCTCCCTTCCGGGGTCGCCACAGCAGAGGATCCGCTTGTAGATTTTGGCATTAGTTTTTTACACCGGATGCCCTTCCTGACGCAACCCTTGCCCATTTTTGGTAGCCGGGACTGGGAGGGAGTCGAACCCGGGTTCCCCAGGCCGATGGCATGCGCAATTATTCACTGCTTGTCAATGAATAACAACTGAGTCAATATTTGAGGTTTCCAGGTGTATAGATGTACTGCATATTGATAGATAAATAATTTTCTTTTATCTTTTTCATGATATCAGAAAGTTATTTTGGAATCACAGGTGTGACTGCACATTTTGAAGTGGCCCGACAGTCCTCGTTCAGTCTGTATGGCATGATTTGGAAACCTGCCTGCCTGATTTGATACTGATATCCCAAAGGGGACACTCAACAACAAACAAGCCAGTCAGGAACAAAGTGCAACATGTGCTTAAAATATATGCATAGAGAATGTGTCCCAAATTTTTAGTGAGCCCATTTCATTGTGGTAAGTAATTTACCACCGAGGGCGAACCCAGTTGTCCCATCTGGTTGTACAAACCAGGTTTTCCTTTGTTTGGAGAAAAGGTAAAGAAATTAATGATTTTGAGTTAAGCCACACACACTGCAAGATGTGTTTGCTGATGGCACTCACTCTTACTTATTAGGATGAACTATTACAGCGACCAATAACTCTTTCAATCTATATGTGGGTAATGTAATAGAATACACTTTAAAAAACACGTGAACCCATCCCTTAAACTCCCAATAAAACAATAGAAAATGTGAGAGAAAACAGTGAAGAACTTAACATAGTCGCAATTACAATCAGAAACTTAATAATCTATTCACACATTTAACAGTCAAGTCAATTTTATTTACAGAATATGACAAAAATCCCAAAATAGTTTCAGATTATTATTAGATTATGTCTGTCCTTAGACTCCTGATTTGGTTACAATACGATACTAGACTAATACCAATATGTTTCCATCGACCTGCCAATGGACTCAAAACCAAATTAAAATATAAAGCAAGCTTTCATTCGCACTCAAGATTTTCATCAGTCACAGACAGCAAAGTGGACAGAGGTCTTCATCTGGCAGGACTGCTTTTTGCCAGTGAGAAAGCCTCCTCTGTAAACTTTGCAACTTTTAATATAACAAACTGCATGTTGGTCGGCTTGTGAAAATGGAAATGAAAAATGCGGTTCCCACCAGGTTGGTCATCCTGAAGCAGTCAATCAGAGAGATGAAAATGAGAAAAGAGAAACTTTTTTTCTAAGTGTGATTAACACTGTGTGTACGGCATTCTTAGAGAAAGATGGGTGATAAGAAAGCAAAGCATATTATGAGTTGCCCTTAAAGTTATGAGACATCTTCAGGTCTTGTAGTAATTTCTTGTCAGAACAGATATTTCAAATTAAATGAGCACTTTATGGGACTTTTTAATGAACTGAACACGGGCATTTTCTACTAAAGCTGAGCAGTTTCTCTGTCATCACTCATCCACAACAAGTTTCAATAAGCTTCAACTGCTCAACTCCGGAGGAAAATCAAGTCCAATCCAAGCCCAGAGGAAACACACGTATGAAACCGCTCCGCTCCGCTTTTCATGAAACTACCCTCTGATAAGTGGGAGAAAAAGCATGATACCTAGAGAGACAAGTTTTGACAGCTGAGTTAATAACAACATTAGCGCCGTCAGTGCTGCCTACATGCACACAGTCTGATTTCAGCCTCGTCAGCGTTCATAGACATGGAACAAGCTGTCTGCGTAGGAAGACTTGAAGAATTTAATGCTCAGTCTGATGTTGTTGGCCAGTTTGACCTTTTCAAAAAAGAAGATCTCTGTCTCGCTCGCATCCTTCTTTTGGATGATTCTGTCTTTTTTACGCAATGTTTGCACAAGAGTAACATCTTCGCTGGTGACGGCTGAGAGCTTCAACCATCCGTAGATTAAGTAGGTTCCAGCTTTCTCCGCAGTGAAGATGTCATATCTTCCCTGCTCATCACTCTCTGTGGAGGAGAAGATGTTTGTCATCAGCACACTGGTAAAATCAACATCTGAACAGAAATGTTGGAAGCAGCCAAAATATCAGTGCTCACCTTTTAGTTTGCAGGTTATGCTGACTTTTGTTGTATCACCTGATGGTCGGGCATCCTGCAGACAGACAGACTGATTATGCAGTCATCCATACACAGAGAAGAGACATCAGTGATAATATCTGCATTCTGGTGACGCTATGGGGTGTTTCTCACCTGCTTGCATGATGGTGTGAACATAAAAAAATGCAGGAGAAAGCCCATCACAAGAGCCACAATGACCAGTCCCATCACAGTTGCCAAAGCAACCGCACACTTGAAGCAGCCCCGGCGGTCCGCAGGTGAACCTCTGGGTCGCTGAACGACTCCCAACATGCCCCTCTCCACCCTGACCTCCACCAGTGCCTCCTCCTGTCCTGCTTGATGTCTCTCCATACTGCAGACTGCGATACTTGATGTTGACACTCACTCTTTCTTTGCTCCTTAATATAGCCCATGTCCTCCCACACAAAAAGAGAAAGTGGGAATCCCGAGTTCAGTTAACCTCCACTCCTCTGCAATAAAGAGCACACAGAGAGGGCAGAAGGGAATCCCTCAACCATGAAATAAAACTGGTATTCTGTAACACGCTCTTTTATTTTCTTTGAGTCTCTGCCAGAGTTTATCATGAAAACATCTGATAGGCATCTCTGTCTCGTGAAACCGTATCATAAAACATGCAGTCGTGCTTCTGGGTGCAGTGAATGTGACTGGAATCTGAAACACTGATATTGCTGAGTGGGTTTAAAAGATAATGAGTTTGTAAAACTTCAAGCTGCATTAAAAACACAATTATGGTGTTCTGTCTGCTGGCATAATGGAGTTATGTAGTTGGTCAATCAGTGTCCTGGTATGTAAACAATTACATTTGCTCTACGTCCCCTCTCTCACACACCCCAGGAGAGGATGGTGGAAGTCGAACAGATGACTACTCCATTGTTTTTTTGACTGTTTCATTATTTCTCCACACACTCCTACGCTCACTCTCACACATATCCAAACTAAGATTCTGGCACATCTGGGGTGTGTTGTAATATGCAGGTTTTTTCATTCTTCCCACTCCCAATAGGTTGTATGTGAAGTGCACTATCAATAGCTTTACAGGGCGTACAACTCGTTTCACTCAAATGCAGGGGCGGCAAAGCAGTGAAACAGGATGTACAAAGAAACACAACAACAACCTCTCTCTATCTCAGTCTGCCAGTTTACCTTGGCCCATTTAGCAGGAAATTCCTCTATGAGAGAAACTGCCTTCTGTGACATCACTGTTATCATCCCACACTGACAGAGCCAAAGAACCACCCTTACATCACCTCTATATCCGGCTTGGCACAGGTCCTGTTTGCTGGTTTGATAACACGTTTCATACACAAAAGAGTAATAAAAAAGTAGTGTGTGTGTCCAGTTTCGTTGTCTTCAATGTGGGAACTTGGTGTTTGGATAGTTTCACAGTTGTAGATCATCGGCAATAAGTTAAACCTAAAACAAGTAAAATAGGTAGCACTACAGGTTCCAGTAACAAAATCCACATTTCAGCCTTTTCTTTTAACTTTGCTTCTCTGCCAGGAAAATAATGCAGGGCTTGGCATGCATGTGACTACAATTACAACAGTGTTTCAGGAAACTTGCTCCAGACAAACAAACTGTCCGAGATAAAAGATGTTTCTGCTTCTCTGTGCATGGAAAGCCTCTTAGTTATTTGTTGGGTCTGACTTTGGATGGAAACAATTTAACAATTTCAACCAAAATGTAGACGTGATCTCAGATGCCAGAATTCATTCATAGTTACCAGCATTTCATTTTTTCTAGTTCTTAACCAGGAAGCTGCCACCACAATATAAAGACTGGTTGTTGGTTAAATATGAGGAGGAAAGTTACTAAGAAATTACAGCAAAGTGACAAATTTCACATAGAATATCATCGCAGCGTTGAGTCATTCTGAGACAATGAAAATACATTTTGTTCTCAGAATGAATCAGAACTACATCAACCAGCCAAAAGAAGTTATAGAAAATTGTATAGCATGCTCGTTTTAGGAGTGAATAGTTTGATGAAAGACATCAGAGTTTATTGATGCTTCTAATGTTAATTTTTACATTTTGGCTGATCATCTAATCTATAATTAACAGGCTTTATTTACCAAATTTACCAAAATATGGACAGCAAAATTATACAAATTATACTTTATACTCTTTTACATTTTATATACGTGAAATATGTTTTAACTTTCAAAATTCTTATAAGAAATAGAAATCACAATAAGCAGTCCACAGCCAACCACAATCATCACCAAATATCTATAATGTAGATATCCAAACCCCTCCGGCAGTCACTTTTACATGCACCTACAGTTTAGAGTCTTCTTTCATCTTGCTGAACCTGCTGTACACCTGAAACCGCAGTGGAGTCATCCCTCAAATTCAGTTTTACCCTGAAACCTTGACTCCACAAGCAGCCTACAGAAAAATCCCCACTCAGTCCTGCACATTCTGTTCTGTACACAGTCTCAACTGCAATCAAATAGTTTTTACATAAAACATCAACCTTTATCTATTTTATCTTTCAGCCTTTCACTTACTCTTCACTGACAACTTAGATAATAATTTTACAGAATCACATTAGACTGTACTTTAGCAAGTATAAACAAAACTGACACATGAAAAGAAAATGAGTTTCACTGTCTCCACTCTGAGTGTAAGCCTCACTAGGCTGTCCTCATCCTTATCATTAGTTGCTGCTCATCAGTTTCTACTGACAACGCTGACAGTCAAAACCTGAGGGTCCAATACAGCCCGCATACTTTGCAAAGTGTAAAAATTACAGAGAAGACAAATTTCAGGTCGTTCAGTATGTTTTGAAAAGAGATAGTTCATTAAATGTCAACATTTTCAGAATGTACTACTTTTTTGCACTAAAACAAAGGGAAAATGTTCAAGTTGTCGTTATTTATAGGTCATTATGCTATGATTTTACTGGTCCGGCCCACTTAAGATCAAATTGGGCTGTATGTGGCCCCTGAAAAAATGAGTTCGACACCCCTGGTATGGTGCCAAATGTCCCGGATACGGCCGCTGCCATCTTGCACTGGTGACGTCATTTGGAGCTCCAAATACACCCATCAGACCCAATCACAGGTCGGTCAATCATGACGTTTCACCCCCTTTTTATAGCAGCAAATAACTAATTTAAACCAAACTGGTTAGACAAATGAACACTTGAACATACCTGAGAGTTGGAAGAACTATGTATGATACATCACACATAGACGATACATCCTCAGGGAACCATGAATTTCATCTGGTAGATGCTGAGATATTTCACTCAATAAGTGAAACCTGCAGGTGGCTCTACAGGAAGAACTCAATGGGATCACCAATGTCAGGATGCATCCTCCCGGGATAGCTAATATACACTGTTGCCCATAAAGTTGGAATAATTTAGTTTTCCCCCAATTTTGTTAAAGCCTGAATACACAGTTTGCAAATGTTAATTGTGGTTTAAGTTTCACTGTGATATGTTTGGAAGAGTTTGATCAATACAGTTGAGAAGATAAACACTTTATTTATCAAGAATAAATCACATTGTCACAATCATTTCATGAGAAGAGGTAAAAAACATTTTATTCAAACTTCATGGGCAACAGTGTATATATATATATATATATATATATATATACAGTACATGCTATATCATATACTGCCCTTTGTCACTTTCCGATGGCAGAGACAATCTGTTGTAGTAGTAGGCCACAGGTCACAAGAGCAGTATCACCATGAAGGTACAGAGTTCAGTCCCTGGAAAGAAAAATGGAGTCTCCATACATAAAAAACTTTTTTTATTGGTAGTGGGGAAAGTTCACTGTGGTCTCTGTCAAAACAAAAGGGCAAAAGTGCAAGTAACACAAGTAATGAACTGTGCTCTGAATCTGAGCATGCACAGCTAACTAGCTTATTACCTTCAGTGGTAACCCGGCGGTACTTCCAAGAATTTAGGGCAACGTAGCGGCTTTATTCAATTTAGGCCCACGCTCCTGCAACCCTCAGCTAATGTTACCTGCATTTACTAAACGCACATTAAATAACATTAAAAACACTGTTTCTTTACTACGCATATAACATTCACACACACACACACACACAAAAGGTGGTTCTGCAGTGTTTTTTGGGGTGGTCGAGGTGCTATATAGCACCACTGTTGAACAAGAACCTGTTAAGCCTCTATATGGTTCTTTAGAGGTTTTCTACTGGTTCTTCAGCTCAGTTTAGTTTGGTTTAGTTGGGGTAAGGTTTTCATTTACGAAGCACCTTTAAAGATAGGTACTACATAGCACCAAAAGTGGTTCCCCTATGACTGCAAGCCAAAGAACTACTTTAATGCTATATTTAGCACCATTTTGTTTGGTGTGTTAGCACTGCCTAGCTCTACACTGCAGCACAAGAACAACACTTCATTTCCAATCGTCGTACACGGTTCACCCACTGAAGAGGATGCTGGCTTTATGTCAAGACAAGTAGCTTGAGCCTCAGTCAATATCATGCACATGATATCATGTATGTAGATGTCAAGTGCACATTTAAGAACTGTGACAGGACTTAAAACATCACAAACTCAGTGACAACCAGCTCCTGGAGCTAAATGGATTTTAATTTCTTATGTGAGCTACCCTTACAGATGTGATATCTGCCAGCGACTCGGTGTTGAAAACAAATATATAATATATAATAATAATTGTGTAAGCTAATGAAGTTGATTGAATTTCAAGAATGCATCTACATGAAACCTCAAGCATGTACATTCCCATGTGTATTTTACAACCGAGGGATCCAAACCTGACCTTTACCTGAGTGAGAGTTTATGATGTTGGATCATCATGGCTGAAAGTATGTGTAGATTTAAACCCTGTGAAACTTCAAAGGAATGGACACAATAACAGAAACAACTTATGATGTAACAGTTAAGATGATGATGCTTCATGTTGAGACTACCAGGTGTGTTGATTTAAGGCCCAACGTTTGAGCTTTAAGCAACGTTTTTTGTGGGGACATCTCCGTCTTGTACCTGTAACCAAGATGCAATGCAGCATTCAGGAAAATCAGCACTTACTGTAATGATGAAAAATGCAGAGCACGGCACAATCGTGTACAAACATCACATCATCTCATGTTTGTTTTCCGGTCTGATTGAAGGATTTCTTCTGAGTACAAACTACACTAAGGTTGGCTGATGAGGGCCTTATCATTTTTATAATAACGCTGAGTCTATACTTACCTGTGTGGGTGTTAAAAAAACTGTTTGGTGTAACACTCTTGCCAACAGTATATTTTTGGATGTTAGTAAGTTGTACTGCTCAAGTTTAAACTTGCTCCAGATCAAGCCTACATCCTGCAGGTACTTTCCACACAACTGTCCAAAGCCTGGGAATATTTCTGCAAAACCCTGTTCTTTTGTTAGACATGACAAGAGCTGAGCTGCAGGCTTAGGGACCATATTTGGTAACATAAGTGGGAGTTCAAAATGCCGCCTCTTGCCTCACCATGAGGCAGCAGAACTACGAGATTTCTCCAAGTCAGCAACAATCAGGCTACATGACAGACCGGCAAGAAACCATATATGGTAACTTCATTGACCTTGATTTTCACCATAACATTAAGTTTTTTTTTGAAAAACTCACAAAAGAAAAAAAGTCTTGTAATGACACCCAGTAATGGTCTAGGATTCAAATTTTATTATACACTGTTGCCCATAAAGTTGGAATAAAATGTTTTTTACCTCTTCTTATGAAATGATTGTGACAATGTGATTTATTCCTGATAAATAAAGTGTAGATCTTCTCAACTTTATTGATCAAACTCTTCCAAACATATCACAGTGAAACTTAAACCACAATTAACCTTTACAAACTGTGTATTCAGGCTTTAACAAAATTGGGGGTATTGAACAATTATTCCAACTTTATGGGCAACAGTGTATTATAAGTATTTCAATGAGTGCCCTATAAAGGGTTAAGCTCTTATTCCCTCCAGCCGTGGTAGTGTACAAAGTGTCACGTCAGGCGAGACATGTGACACATGAGAAGTGCTCCGGCTCCAGTTCACTTTTACTTTTGGTTCAGCAATATTTGACGCATCAGGTAGTGATGATGAAATTGCTCACCCTCCCAGCACCCAGACAGCAACGAGAAGCTTATTGCCAAATGGAAACTCTGTTTTTATTAAAGTTTCATTCCAACAGGTGATCAGTGCCAAAGCTTACATGAGGAAACTGCACAGTAGCCTATATCTCTGGATGAGTTACGACACATAATTATGTAACATTCATATGAAGCTGTTGTAGCTCTTTTGTGAGAACGTTTCAGCTCATTTTGCAGCCAAGTATGTATGTGCAGTATGTATTACTTAAACAATAATAACACCAGATGGTAAACCTGCTTTTTCATGGCTTGACAAGAGTGCAGTAAAATGTGTCTTACAGCATACTTAAAAGTTATTACAATCAACATTACAACATGGCTTTTCATTGAATAAAATCATAGCTTCACTAATACAGTATATACATTGATTGACCAGCACTTGGTTCTTGCTTTATAACTATAGGCATAATTAAAAACACACACACCAACAGGTGACACATTATTACATTACAAAGGGCACTGCGAGTGCAAATGCAATCAAAAGAGTGAAAACTTTCACTTTATTCAAGTCCTCCCTGGTCTTTACCCTGAGCTTCCTGTGTGTCAGTGTGACCGTAGCATCAAACCTGTCTGATGTGCTTAACTGTCCGGGAAAACCAGCTCCATTCTGTCGAGATAAAACAGTCATGCTAGTCATAGGAAGAGCAGCCGTGGAGGCAGTGACGGTAAACCCGTCGACTCTGGTAATCCAAGTGAGCTCAACACTGTTTGGTAGCCACACAGCACACAGAGAGTTTACAAGACACAGAATGGAGCTGCATAGGAGAATAAATGCACCAATGGCAAATACATTCATTAGGTACTACACAACAGTTATAGTGAAATAAAGTACAGAAAATAATGGCATATATATCAAAACTAGAAGGCACCTGAGGAGTGCAAAACCTTGTAACAAGCAGCGGCCTGGATACACGCCAGGACGAAACATCCCACTGAATCCTGGATAAACCACTTAAAGATCCAAACATCACTGCAATAACAGGTGCTTATTTGACGGTTCTGCCTTTTAAATGCGACAATAGTTCTGACATTACAGTCAGCTGAATATCTTTTGGGGTTTTGGATGATTGCTCCGACATAAAAAGCTGTTGGAAAATGTCACCTTTGGCTTGAGCAGGTGGTGTTCAATATTATCGATTAATTGATTAATCGAGGGGATTACAGGCTGATGAATCGATGAGATAAATAACAGTCATTTGCAGCCTGAATCATGATGGTTCAAGAGCAGTAGCCGAATTTTGGGCTTGCACACAAAGAAGGTGTTGATCTTCTTCTCCTTGGTTTAGTTATTTTAGCTGTTTCATATCTACAAAATGAGAATTGTGAACCTCCACCGCTAAACTGATATGATTTGCTCTTGCCCAAGACCGTGCACGAATTGGCTGCCAGTGGCACAGCTCCCTTGGCCGAGGTAATAAACGAAACAGAAAAGAGTCAACACAAGTCATGCCATCAGAGTGAGTCCTACTAGTGTGTCCGTTCTCACTACAGCCGGCGAACACGAGTGCTGAGCTCCCTTCCTCCCTTCCTGCTCTTCACGTGGGTTTCCTCAGACAGCGTTTCTCGGCCCTCATCAGAATTCACACCGGCTGCCCAGCAGATATCTCAGGCCCATAGTCATATTCTTAACCTTGAACCCATATTTGGGGTACAAGCGCAGACTGGCCTCCTCCCTCGCCCTGAGGTAGGCTATACTTTGGAGCCCTCTGCAGACCTCATGTGAAGTCTGCAGCTCGAAACTGCACACAGGAGCTTCACTCCGCACCACCTGCAGGTGCAGGATGGCTGTGGCATTCTCTCCGCTCAGGCTCTTGTAACACACGTCCATGTACAAAACATAAGGTCCAGTGCAGTTGACGTAGATCGTGTCGTGCTTCTTGTCATCCAGACCCATCATGTTGCTGCTGTGAATGTGACCGAACGGCAGCACTACATTGTCTGTGATGTCTGGAGTGTGACACAGAGAGAGGAAAGTGGTAGTGAGAGAAAAAAAAAAGAAAAAAGGTTGAAAACAACTTGTGAAATGTTTCAATATGAGTGTTGAACAAAAAGATAAAGATCAGAGGAGAAAAACAAAGGTTGACTCACCTGGAAGGGTGTCAGCCTGTATGTGAACGGCCTCATCTCCAGGTGCCTGTGAGGAAAAGACACAAACCAACGTCAGAGAAAAGCTAGCTGTGTTTACCGACCTTCCAGCTATATAAATGTCACTCCATCTCAGTATTTTCTTGAAAGGTCACACAGCTCTGCTCTGTGATCCCTTGATGCTCGACTCTGGGCGGCACAAAGCTTGTTTGTTTGATACTAAGTGACATGATGTGAAAATAGGCAGGCTGACAGAAACTAGGGAAAGTCTGGCATGATGACATGATTAATAACTGTAGTGAAAGCACTGCAGCGATAAACACCAGAGCTTAAATGTAGCACAAATGTTAGTCATTTAAATGATCACAGTACAGT